>NC_081413.1:319165801-319465801 GCF_030272615.1 Cryptomeria japonica | reverse complement strand
CAGTCCTCTATAGATGTAGGTCGGATCCATAGTCCACCACCCCACAACAAAATTCTAGGGACAATGCAATCTCGCTCTGATACCACTTGGTATAGTCACCAGTTAGGAGGGACTTCAAAGAGATCGATTCAGACCAAGAAGCAAGAGTAAACACAATGAAAACAAGAGGATGTGATGGAGACAATGCAGAACTGAATGAATTAGATCATAAAAACTGATTATAGATAAATCGTAACATCAGGGTTACAAGATTTGGCTCACTGGCCTGCCACATACATTCTCAATTACAGAATTAGTCAACTCTGGACCTCTAAATCTTAAGATTTATCTTCTATGTTCTATCTGACTAACTTCTAATGCTCAATTACAATGATTTATATGACCCATGGAGATTCAGTCGACCCAAGAGGGATGAAATGTCGAAGAACAAGATCAAAAGTGTAAAACCAATAGGTTGGCCTAAGCCAAAGATATTCCTCCAGAAAATCCAAAGGGTGAAGTGTGGGCCAAAGGGAAGGTCCGCCACATGCCAAGGAACATCTGAATCAATCAACTAAGGCTCCACAAGCTACAGAAAGGATCCACAAGATTATCGAATAGGAAAACAAGTCTAGGTGGTTTCGGTGTCCAAAGCCAAAAATTGTCTCAGAATTTGGAAGAGATAACTTGTTGGAAAATTATCCAAATGCTTCGTAATTTAGGAATAAGGAAGATGATCGTGTCCTCAAGAAAAATCCAACTCTGCAAGATCCAGTGACAAAATCCAAGAAAATGCAAAAAGAAATGTTGAAACAACAAAACAAAAAATAATCTTAAAAGAAATGTTTTTGGTTGATGCAAGATTGCTAAGAATCGAGGATGCTCCTGCATCAGTTTCATGCATATTTTTTCATGTTTTGTTAGTTTTGTTAATTATTCTAGATTAATTAATTAGAGCTGGAAGAAATTTTTATTGTTAACTCATTCACCCCCCTCTCAGTTTCTTGGATATTCAACAATTGGTATCAGAGTTGTGGTCCCTCAATATAGAGCTTAACCGCTTGAGGTAGATCCTAATCTGATGGCACACAATTTATCCATTCCTATCTTTGAAGGATTTGATTATAGATTCTAAAAAGTGAAGATGAGAGGTTATTTGGTTTCTATCGGTTACAATACTTGGAAGGCTATGGAAGCTGAGTATACTCTACTGTCAAATGGTCTTAATGCTCCAGATGAAATTCAAGATTATGAAGAAAATGAAAAGGTGAAGTATGATATCTTCAGTGCATTATCAAAAACTGAATTAACAAGTTATATATTTGAATACTAATCATCAGGTTTGGTAGAAGCTGAAAGACATCTATTAAGGGAATGAGAGAGTCAAGTTGACAAAAAGGTTAATAGCTAAGAGAAGATACAAAAACCTGAGGAGGGAAGAAGGCGAAGACATTGTAAGCTACTTTGAGAAAGTTGATACTGCAATAAATGAGATCAGAGAACTCGGAGGCACATTGAGTAATAAAGATGTGATTGACAAAATCCTAATGACATTATCAGTAAGCTATAGTGATAAGATCTCAGCAATTAAAAAAACTTATGATCCAAAGAAATTCATGAGAGAGCATCTTTTTGGTACCCTGACTGCATTCGAAGTGAGGAAATTTGGAAAGGACAAAGACAAGTTAGAGACCTTATTCAAGGAATCCAAAGACATATTGGATGAAGAAGAGAGCCCAGATGAGGTGGAAGAAAACTTTGTGAGAAAATTGAAGAAAGGCACTAGCAAGTACAAAGGTATGTTATCCTTTAAGTGCTTTAGATGTGGTAAGATTGGTCATATTGCAGCTAGATGTCCGAAAAAGGGAACTAGATAAAAATTTAAGGAAAAAGAAGGGAAAATTCAATAAAAAGGCATATTATGTTAAGGATGATGTTGGTATCTCAGATGATGAATCAAAATATGAGGATGGTGATTGCTTGTTTCTAGTAGAAAAGGATGTTCCTAAGTTTAATATCTCTAATACGATTGCTAATGCATTTCATGCTAGAATAGATAATAATGAATGGTTGATTGACAGTGGATGTTCAAATCATATGACTGGTGATAAAAGTAAATTCATAAAAGTTGAAAGATATGATGGAGGTTCAGTTAGGTTTGGAGATGATCAGACAACACAAATTGTTGGTATTGGTTCAATTAGTTTTTATGGAAAACATAAAATTGACAATGTTTATTATGTGAAGGGTTTGCATCATAATCTCTTGAGTGTTGAGTAGATGTGTGAAAATGGATACAATGTTGTTTTTCAGGACAATGGGTGTGAGATCCATAAGGAGCCCGGAATGGTCATTGTAGCTAGAAGAAGGACAAATGGAAATATGTACCAGTTGGAAGGAGCTACAAAACACTACTTGATATCCCAACTTGATGATAGATGGCTATGGCATCGAAGGATGTTTCATATCAATTTTGATAACTTGGTACAAATTAGTTCAAGGAGTGCAGTAAGAGACTTGCCTAGATTGACTAAACTAGAGAATAACACCTAGAGAGAATGTCAAATAGGAAAACAAACTAGAAGCACATTCAAAGGAAAGGAGTACTCACCCTTCAGATTACTAGATTTGGTTCACATAGATCTCTGTGATCTAACACGGACAAGGAGCCTGCAAGGTGAGAGGTATTTCATGTTTTTTAGTAATGATAATTCTAGAATGGCTTCGGTTGCATTTATGAGAGAGAACAAGATATTCAAAGAAAAAGTTGAAAATGAGATTGATAGGAAGATCAAGTGTTTAAGGTCTAACAGAGGAGGAGAATTCATCTCGGATGAGCTTAATGACTTTTGCGAGAAGCATGGCATCAAAAGATAGTTATCTACTCCCCAGACACCTCAATGAAATGGTGTAGTTGAAAGAATGAAAAAAATGATATAAGAAGCATCTAGAACCATGATAAAAGGATCATAGTTACCAGAAGTTTATTGGAAATAAGAAATTCATACAACAACATGCACACTTAATTGAATTTTGTATTGAAGGAAGTATGGTAAGATGTCTTTGTTGGCCATTTGGTGGAATTGATTATGTGTTGCATTCATGTTTTGTCATTGATGCCAACACTAGCTATTTGGATGCTTTACCGACACCTTTCTGGTCCTAGTAGGAAGAGTGGTTTCTAGCTAAGTTGGATCCGGCATGATCCGGTAGGCTCTGGTATAATCTGGTGATGGAATTGCCTTGTTCATGATACTCATACTCATACTTGGTTAGCTGATTTTGGTCTAGTGATCGATTGATATCCTACTTGCTTAGAAGATTGGTTTCTGGTTCCGACGAGGGTTTCACCAATAGAGCTTCTGAGGGATATCTTTGATGAATTTCATAAGTGGTGTTGGTGCATCTTTTGGTGGAGTTTTAGGATGTTGTTGGTGATCATGTTCAAGACTTGGCAGATGGAGATCATTATTGTGGTGTGTGGACCTATTCTTGGTCCCGGTTGATCTAAGTTATGGACCAGCTTTAATGAAACATGTGGATAGGACCTATTGATGTATTTTTGGGATGTCTTATGTGTTGATATTATTTTTTTGGTCTAAGGCTGACATGGATTGTAATTATGTAATTGGTTTATTATCTAATGGTCGACCTGATTGTTTATGGTCAAGGGTTTTGTATATATAGATATAAGATCTCATTGTAGATCATCACGGTTAATGTTAGAGGTCATGGTCAAGGAATCTAATGTATGAATAATGTAATATCATTCAGGTAGAAGAGTTGGTTGATCATTGGAGATCGAATTGGTTTTATGTTAGAGGATTGAGTCCTCCAGTATTGAGCTTAATCGGAACTGTACTCAAGCATAGGAGATGCTATCTTTTGCATTTCAACACTTCTCCAGATTGTAGTCTAGATTTATATGTATTTAGTGAGGCTCCTTTTGTGATGAGTAGTGTGCTCTAGTCTATTGGCCTTCCTGCATGTGTAGGCCCCTCAACTTTATTTCACATACTTACTGTAGAAGTATTATCTGATTGTGGGTAGGCTTCTCACCGTGGTTTTTCCCTTTATCGGGTTTTCCACGTACAAATATTGGTGTCATATGGATGGTATTTATTTTGTGATTATTGTTTATGATTAATTGATTTATTTTCTATTCTGGTATTAATGTTTTGGGTTTTGGTATTAAAGTTTAAATTTCTAATGCTTCTGGTAATCTGTGACAATTGATTCACCCCCCCCCCCCCCTCCTCTCAGTTGTCTTCCAATTATTTGAACGATCTAACAGTCTTGTGATCTATGGTATGGTATAACTCTGAAAGAGAAATATTTTTAAAAAATTGGAAGCAAGTGCTATATCTGGAGAGATGAGGATAATCTTAAAAAGTTTGACAATAGAGCAGATGAAGGCATATTCTTGGGTTATTCAGCAAAGATCAAAGCATATCGATGTTAAAATAAAAGATTGAATAAGATTGTTAAAAATGCAATTGTGAAATTTTATGAGAATACTTCAAAGGATTCAGAGATAGCTTCTTTCAGAGGATCTGGCTCTGATACCAATTTTTAGCAGCAACCAAGAAGGAATACTAAGAGGTGGGGTGAATCAATTTTCACCGGATTAAAACAATTTAAACACAATCTTAGATCTAAACAACGACAACAAGAATAAAGATAAAGATAATGATACCACAACACATAAAACCAAGATTTTGATGTGGAAACCCCGATTAAGGGAAAAACCACACTGGGAACCTACCCACAAGAACATGATACTATGTAGTAGTATGTGAAAATATTACAATGGGGAATGCGCATGCATTTAGGCACACTACCTAGAGCTCACTGTTGAAATTAAGATGACCCAGAAGGCTCCAACCCTCAGGGAAGGTTCACTACCTTACAATAATGATCAGAAAACAATCTGGATTACATGAACTATAAATATTGCATCTCCTTATGCCTCATGACAGTTTCGGTTAAGCACATTTATCTTCCCTCTAACATTCTCTACTCAATACACCACACTAAAGGATAAATTCATTTAAGCACCACATACACCAGTCTCTGATAATGCAAACATAGCATTGATACCCAAATTATATGACTATACCACCTATTTATACAAATCATCAACCTTGACTACAAGGTCAGCTAAACCCTAAACTCTCAATTACAAAATTACATCACACGATACATATGTGAACTACTGGACCAATACAATGATATACATGACATAATATGAACCTAAACCAAATCTCCAAACATGCATTACCACCAGAAATCTCGCCAAGATCAACCGCAACATGTTATCTCACAAGAATCCTCAACAATAACAATTCAGACTAGAAAGATAACTTGCAAAGAACCCAATCACAAACCATCTGAACTGAAGATACACATGAACATTCGAAACATTCTCCAAAATATGCAACCAAAGATATGATCATACCGGAGCTCACCAGAGAAAATACCAAACTCTGCCAACTACTACACAAAAAGACTGAACTAAAAACCGGATCAAATAATATGATCAAGCAATCTCTTGGATCATAGAAAAAAAATAAGAAATAAAGTATTCTAGCATCCCAAATAGATAAACCATCCATATCATCTCAATGCAATCAATGGAACACCAAACAACTCTTCTGCAACACCAGAATATCTTGACATCAACGACAATAACATATCCTAGCAGCAGCAATATCCAACAATCTCCCCCTTTAGAATTGATGGCAATATATGAATGTGAAAAACAATTAATGCAAAGGAATGAATCATCACAAGCAAACTCCCCCTAAGATCATGCACGCAAAGCTCCAAAGATAAGGCAGTTTTTCACATGACTCTCTCCCCCTTTGACAACAATGCCAAAGATAGAATACAAATTATGTTCTCTCACTCCAAAATCTCATCTTCTAAGAAGGACAATCTCCCCCATATGATAAACCCACAATTGAAAATTTGAACTACAAACTGACTACTTTGACTGAGTAGCAACACCAACTCATCATCCTAGACAAAGAGATAAGGCTCTAAAATCCACCAGATTGATACAAATCCATGCATCTAGTTCTCAATAGGAGGGGCAGAGACCCCTACCTTGTCTCTGAAATAGATAAATGTATCTATAGGAAAAGGCTTAGTGAAAATACTACAATTTGATCCTTTGTAGATACATATTCCAATCCAACTTCTTCATCACCGACTTTCTCCCTTAAGAAATAATACTTTATAGACACATGTTTTTTTTAGATTGCAACACCGGATTCTTTGAAATATTGATAGCACTCAAATTGTCACAATATATAATAGTAGGCTCATCATAAATAACTTTGATATCCTTCAACATCTGCTTCATCTAAACTACCTGAGTACAGTTACTAGCAGCAACAATGTACTCAAATTCAACAATAGAAAAAGACACAACATCTTGTTTCTTACTGGACAATGAAATTAATTTCTTTCCCAAAAATAATGCTCCACTGGTAATGCTCTTCTAGTCATCATCACCAGCTCAATCGGCATCAGTGTAAGCACACAACAGGAAACCATCATTCTTTAAGTATTCAACAGTCCCCTTTAAGTATCCAAAAATCCTCTTCATAGCAATGACATGAGTTTATTTAGGATCTTCTTGAAATTTATCATAGAGACAAACAACATGCATAATATCTGGTCTACTCTGAGTTAAATGTAGAAATCCACCAACCATAGATCTATACAAAGTTTGATTAACTTTTTGAGCTTCATCATTCTTAGATAACTTGCATCTAGTCACCATAGGAGTTCCAACAGGTTTAGAATAAACTAATCCTAACTTATTCAACAATACTTTCACATACTTATATTGAGAAATAAAAATAACTTTACCGGTTTTAATGTATAGTCCTTAAGAGAATTTCCTTTCACCTATCATAGACATTTCAAATTCCTTTTGCATATCATTAGCAAACTTCATACTCAAATCATCATCACTGCCAAAAATGATATCATCAACAAAGACTTCAACAATCAAAATGTTACCTTTCTCAACTTTGAAATATAAATTATTGTCATATGCACTTGTACAGAATCCCAACTTCAACAAATACTTATCCAGTCTATCATACCAAGCTCTAGGGGCTTGCTTCAGTCCATACTAAGCTTTTTTAAATTTTCATACCATATCTCCTTCATTAGATAGAGAAATTCATCTGGTTTCTCAATGTAAACTTTCTCTTCCAAATCACCATTCAAAAGGCTAACTTGACATCCATCTGATATAACTTAAAATTCTTATAAGCAACATATGCAAGCAACAACCTAGTAGCTTCAATTATAGCTACAGGAGCAAAAATTTCTTCATAGTCAATACCTTCCATCTGAGAACATCCTTTACATAGCAATATTTCTTTGTTTCTAACAACTTCACTAGCTTCATTTAGTTTATCTGGAACACCCATTCAATACTAATCACATTCATGTCTTTAGGCCTCATAACAAGCTCCCAAGTGTTATTCTTTTCAATTTGATTCATCTCTTCTTCAATTACTTTTATCCAATTCTCATCCTTACTGTGTGGGGGAAAAAGTGACACTAAGCAAACATGCCCTAATCTCACTTTCAATCACACACTTGTGGAATACGAAAGAGCCTAGAGGTATCACACAATTGGCTACTTATTTTTGTGGAAGAGAGAGCCATGGGCTACCTATTAGGATTTCTATTCCTTTGTTACAAATGATAGATAGAATGATGCAAGTTCAACTATTAACCCTAAAGTGTAAGTATGAACTAGTAACTTTGAGCACAAGATTGTAGAATTGAGATTTAATGATGAAAAGTTGTAAACACAAGGACAAGACAAGAATTTAAATGCGTACCTGGTGTTAAAATCTAAGTGAAAATGTTCAGGACGGGGGCGCGGGCGCCACTGTCCTGATTCTGCACCTGAAACTGCTATTTTGCAACCTAAAAAGCTATCAGAAATGCTGAAAACTTGCTGTCTGATAGAAAGGACCAGGGCACCCAGCGCCCCTGTCCCAGGGACTAGGGCGCCCAGCGCCCCTATCCTGGTAGGACCAGGGCACCCCACGCCCCTGTCCTAGTCTTTTTCTCTGCAATTTGGTGTGAAGTTCAGTCTCCGTCTGCTTCCGTCGGATCTGCAACTTGCGGCGTCGTCCGAATCCGAAACCTGCACTTATATCTGAAAAGGTATGGTGGGCGGCTATATAGGGTTTTGCCTTAGTCACACCCCCACTTTGGTGATTTCCACCTCCACGAATAGCCAAGTTGTATTGTAAAAGTAGTGTGTGTGCAGACCTTGTGTGTGTGCAAGATCCTAAAATGAAAGTAAGCAAGCTAGAGCAACCTAGAAAGTAAACCCCAATTGCTTGTAAATGATAATGTAAATGCTCCAAATCAAGATGCAAAGTGATCTAAAGCATGAATACAAATGATATGATGAAGCTTATGCAAAGACATGAAAACAACATGAAATCATACCCAACCCCAAGGGAGGGGTACAAGCCAATCTTCAGTCGGTGATCCCTTATTGTTCTTCAATGCCTTCAAAGCCCTAAATGGATGAATGAAATTGATGGATGCTTGATGGATGGATGTTGAATGTTGTTGAATTCTTCAAAGATCTACTCTTTCGCTGCATAGAAGGCCCTTGAAACCAAAGTTCAGATCCCTTCAAATGAAGAAAGAGAGCTCTTATATATGAAACCCTAGGTCTTAATTTCAACTTTTGGCTGACCTAGAGATTGAATCTCCCACCAATTTCTTGGGGTTAAGCTTTATTTTATGATTGGATTGCACTCCTAAAATTTTGGGAACAATGTCCAGGACCATGTGCACTCCGGGCGCCATGGTCCTCTCCGGGCGCCATGGTCCTAACAACTTTTCACCAAATTTTCAGGGCCGTTGGATATGATGATTTTAGAGAGAATCCCAAAGTTACAGGTGATTTCGAGATGTTTTGACCCCCGAAATCAAGCCCCCAAGTTCAAAATAGGACCTAATTAGGGTTTTTGATTAAATGATGTATTAGAGGAATAAAATGAAAGGGGCACGCTTTAATGAAAAGGGCCCAACTTTATGATATGGGAGATGATAAAATAGAACCCTAGACCTAAGTAATTTAATTAATTAAGTGCTAAAGGGGAAATGCAATGCAAAATGCAAAATACGCCAAGGCGAGTGCTAAACTAGGTGTGAAATTGTACCACCCTAGCAAGTGCGTACAATTTACGATGCTACATTTAGCCCCCACTTTAGCGGTCATATGAACACTACGTGCATATGCAAGCTAAAGTACAGAAAAGTAAACATTATTTGAAAAAGGATATATCCATAAGTCTGTCGAATGAAGCCCCCAGCGGTATCTGCAGTACATAGTTAGGAACCGCACCCTACAAAACACACGTTAGATCACAAAATCACCTAATGCTTACTAAGGAAGGTGATGAAAATTCGAGGGTAGCTATATGCCCCCCCCTATTTCAGCTTGCTAATTTTAGTGAGTTGAAACAGGGTATCATGTTTACCACTTCGAATTGTTAAAGAATATTGATGACAAATGCTCACAAGAAGATTTGATATGAGATCAAAAACTAATGGAGAATCATTTGGTAAGAAAGAGGACTAAACCTCAATTCCAACACAACAAAGAGTGTGAGGATTTGAGAGTTCTCTAACGCAAGATGAAGGATGTAAATGGAAACAAAATGCAAAGAGAAAGAAAGGAAAAAAGCATGAATACACACATTGGTGATCCATGAAAAGAATAGTGAGAGAGAAAACATGGACTTCTCACCCCTAGATCTTGTCTAGGTGATCCATGAAAAAAAGGACATGGAAAACTAGCCCCTAGAGTCTGTCTAGGTGATCCATGTAAGGGAGGGGAGTGAGAAAGTCTAGCCTTATGCCACTAGTTCCACTCAACCTCGTGCATGTGTGTGTAAGTGAGGTTAGAAGCACCTCATAGGAGTCTATGCCCGAGTATGCTACAACCTGTATATGTATGGTACAAAAGCGTGACATCTCGCTCTAAGAGTCTATGCTCTGGTTCCGAGAATAATCACCTTGCATAAAAAAAAAATGGAGACATCTCGCTCTAAGAGTCTGTGCTCTGGTTCCGAGAATGACCCATTGCTCAAAAAGTGTAATGTTTATGTCATAAGTAAAGTAGAACAAGGATACCTACCTCCATCACAAAAGAAGATACCCCAAAAATGCAACAATGTCATAGATCCAAGCAAGAGAGTTTTGCACTCTTTAAGCAAGGATAAGATAGTTGAAAAGGGATATCTTGTAGTATGTGTAAAGGAGATCCTTAGAGGAGAAGAGATCTTTGTACAAAAGACACCTATCCCTGAGAGGAATTGTCTTAGACAAATATAACATCTTCTAGAATAAGACAAAGAAGAGAATAAGAATGCAATACTCCCTTCTTTTGCGACATGAAAGTGATTCTTAATGAAGGATGATGCTCTTTTTAACCCACTTGGGAGAGTGAATTCATTATGGATGTATTTTACCAAGTGCAAAAGAGGTTGTAGTCAAGGACTTACACCTCTTGTGAGAGAGAATCCTTGAACAAGAAACAACAAATGCATACAAGGAATAACATCAAGTAATAAAGTTCACACCATCCACGAAATAGGAAAAAGTGGATCCTTAGATAAAAATAAGGAAAGATCATTGCCTCCCAAGGATAAGGATAATGAGAAGGACTTACACAATCTTCTAGGGAGAGATTTAGACATAAGAAAAATGTACTACATACTCACATGAGTTCATGCAAGCAAGACATTAGTGTATGTAAAATGCTCCTCACAAGAAGTGTGTAGGATAAGAAAGAGAATACACATCTTCTCCCATATCTAGGAAAAGAGAATTCTAAAGCAAAGATGATCAATATTTCCACACTATTACCCCATAGGAACAAGAGATAACATAGAAAAATTAGGCTATTATGTTGCTTCAAAAAAATATGATTGCACTTGAATTTGTACCATCATGAATGACAATGAGCCCCCAGTAAATGAGCTACCAATGTCACATAATGATGAGCAACATAATAGCCATTAATGTTATTTAAAGACATGATAGATTGAATGAGGTAATTGAATATGACATGCTGAATGCTCAACTATAAGTGAGATCAAGAACATGTATAAAATGATAAAAATTGAAGAAGAAAAGTCACAAGACATCTTAGAAGAGGGATGAGTGTAATTTATTAGAGCCTTATCCCTGGAGGAAAGGACTTTATGATGAATAGGAGATAAAGATTCATAAGTGGATTTAGAAATTTGAGGGGAGTCATAAAGAGATTTGTTCATCACCAAGATTTCCTTATGAGGGGAATGAGAGTTGATAGAAGTAGAAGATGATTTAGTTGAAGTGAGATCATCATCACTACTAAATATAGCATTCACATTGAGAGATGGTCTTTTAGATGCTTTGGTGGGCTTAGAAAGATTATATCCAAGTCCAAATGAATATTCATGCATGTTATGTTCTAAAGGAACTTTAATTCCTTATTCATTTGCACCACAACCATTTCCACTATAGCCACTCTTAGCCAAAATATGAAAACCACGACCATAACGATTAGCCATTTCAGAAAGAAAAGGTGGTTTTTCATAAGACAAAGAATCAAATTCTTCAGAATTAGAGGTGTGAGGAGAAGAAGTTTGAGAAGCGGCCACAAAATTATTGCTCATAGGTTCAGGTAAGACTGATTGATCTCTAGTTTCTTCCTTCTTTTTAACTTTAAGCTCTCTAGGAGGAGCCCTATACTCACCTACAAAGGTGGGATTAAAATCAAGAGATCCCCAATCGTCTTCTGTGAGAACCTTCTCAGGATCAAAATCCTTTTCATGTGTAGATTCAAGTTGAGAAGAATCTTCTTCAGGAACTTCAGACTCATCCATAGGTATCTTGTTTAACAAGTCATCGCTAGAAGAGGAAGGCTTAGACGAACTCCCTTTGGAAGTAGATGTTTGCAAACAAGCTTGAAAATTAGTATCACCTGTCAAGGTATATGTCTTATTGTTGTAAATAAATTTAACTTGTTTATGCAATGTAGAGGGGACAGCTTGCATACTATGAATCCAAGGTCTCCCTAATAACAAGTTGTATGTTAGATTTCCCGACATAACATGGATAGGAGTAGGCAAAGTAATAGGTCCCACTGTGATGGGTAAGGTGATAATACCTAATGAAGATTTAGCCACATTATCAAAACCTCAAATGGGACGAGAGTCAAGCTCAATAAGGGATGTATCCACATTCATCTTATGCAATAGATTAATGCTACACACATTAAGGCCAGAGCCATTATCTACTAGTGTTCATCTTATAGCAGTGTCATTTATGATAACCAGAATCATCAAGGGATCATATTGATGTTGAATTTCACTAGTAGGCAACTCATCTTGAGTAAACACAATTTGAGCTTTAGGATTCATCATAGAGTTAACCAAAGACACTATATTACTAGATGTATTAGGTGGAGGAACATTCAAATCTTTCAAGGCATCTTGTAACATTCCATGATGAGTGGAAGAAGTTTGGATCAAATCCCAAAGGGATATCTTAGCAGGGGTAGCTTTAAGTTGTTCTATAAGATCATAGTCCTTACTAAGCATTTGTGAAATACAAGGAGCTTGAGGAAGAATAGGTTGGGAAGGAGGAAGTGAAGTTGGGATAACTGGAGGAGGATTAGGTTGCCTATTGTTTCTTGTGTTAGAGGTATGAGCAACCGCATTATAACTCTCTCTAGTTAGTTGCTTAGCATACTCATAAGGGCTCTTAGTAGAATAACCTCCTTGCACAGTAATAATAGGTTTGTTAGGAGTGCAAAAAGAATCAATAGCATAACCACCTTGAACCACTAAGATAGGCTTATTTAAAGGTTGAGAATTTTGAGAAGGACAAGCACCTTGGACATTTGAAGAGAGGTTTTTTAGGTGTTTCATTCACATGTATCAAATTGATTGAGGATGGTTTAGAGGAATGAACAAAAGTGTTGGAAGAATTATTGATAGTCTTCTCTTGCACTAAAATCTTATCACGGATTAAATCAATTTTAGGAGAGAGACAAGGGGTAGGCATTGATGTTCTAGTAGGAAAAGTAATACTAGGAAAGGTCATATCATCCTCTATCATCAAAGGATCTTCATGGGGAATAAACTCTCTAGGAGAAGGATCAACATTACTCTCTAAAGTCTCACTCTTGAGAGGGAGATCTTTGAAAGAGATGTTAACCATCTTGCCTTGAACTAGGGTTTCCTTATGAGTAGAACCAAGTTGAGGAGAGGGAGAATAATTGAGATTCAAGGAAGGTGAGAAACTATCAAGGGAGTTTTCAATCTTGATGTCATCCCCTTTGGCTAGGGTTCTCTCATGGGGAAGAGAATAATCTACACCTTCTTCTAATGGTTCATCCCAAATAGTGAGGTTGTTGAAAGGAGTGTTTGAAGTATTGTCAATTTCGGGAGAGGAGATAACATTGTTTATTAATTCCTCATCCTTAGGAGGGAGAGCATCAATAGATGCGTTAAACTCATCCTCTTTCCTCAAAATATGTTCAATATGATCTTTAGGGGAGAGAGAATTAAGGAAATTGCTTATTATTTCATCTTCTTTCTCTAAGGGATGCTTATGGGTAAGACAAACTTTAGGAGAAGGGTAAGCATTTATCATTAATTCATCATCTCTGGTGGGAATTTTGTTGGAAAAGGAAATGCCATCACTAGGAAATGTAGGGATAATGTCATCTTCTTGCACAAAAGGATCCTCATGAAGGGAGTTTTTTCTAGGAGGAACATGAACATATTTCTCTAAAGATTCATGCTTAGGAAGGAGATCTTTGAAAGAAGTGTTCATAACCTCTTGTTGCACTAACATGCCCCCATTGGAAGGACCAACTTTAGGAGAAAATAAGTCAATGTCCATCAATGCATTTTCACTTAGAGGGGCATCATGTAGGGAAGGAGAAGTAACATTAAGAAAGGTGTTTATGATATCATTCTCTTCCTCTAGGATAGCTAAATAGGAAGGGCACATTTTAGGAGATTTGTCAAGATCACTCTTAAAGTCTTGATCCTTAGAGCATGGGAGAGTCTCAAAGGGATTGGAAGCAACTCTTTTAGGCACTAAAATTTTGTTATAGATGGAGGGAGGTTCTTTAGGAGAAGGAAAAATTGAAACAAGGGAAGCTAACCCATTATCACATCTATGAAATGAATGCATCATGACAACAATTTTCCTCTTTCAAATGATAACACATGCAAAATAGAAAGAAATGTTTAATTTTAACCAATGCAAGAACATAGAATATAGATTTAGAAAATGAAATTTATGATTCAAATGAGTTCCTAAATCAGATTTGAAATTATTGATCCAATTAAGCTATCCACAAGTTCAACTTTGAATTGAAAAATTAGCAAAAATTTCCTCTAAATTTTTGAATCTTGCAAGAAATTAAAACTTGTAAATACAAATTTGAATTTGAAATAGCATAAACACTCAAATTTGAAAACATAAATCAGAATTAGAGAAGATTGGAGTTCACGTCGGGTTCACCAAAATGTGTGGGGGAAAAAGTGACACTAAGCAAACATGCCCTAATCTCACTTTCAATCACACACTTGTGGAATATGAAAGAGCCTAGAGGTATCACACAATTGGCTACTTCTTTTTGTGGAAGAGAGAGCCACGGGCTACCTATTAGGATTTCTATTCCTTTGTTGCAAATGATAGATAGAATGATGCAAGTTCAACTATTAACCCTAAAGTGTAAGTATGAACTAGTAACTTTGAGCACAAGATTGTAGAATTGAGATTTAATGATGAAAAGTTGTAAACACAAGGACAAGACAAGAATGTAAATGCGTACCTGGTGTTAAAATCTGAGTGAAAATGTTTAGGACGGGGGCGTAGGCGCCACTGTCCTGATTATGCACCTGAAACTGTTGTTTTGCAACTTGAAAAGCTGTCAGAAATGCTGAAAACTTGTTGTCTGATAGAAAGGACCAGGGCGCCCAGCGCTCCTATCCTGGCAGGACCAGGGTGCCCCATGCCCCTGTCCTGGTCTTTTGCTCTGCAATTTGGTGTGAAGTTCAGTCTCCGTCTGCTTCCGTCGGATCTGCAACTTGCGGCGTCGTCCGAATCCAAAACCTGCACTTATATCTGAAAAGGTATGGTGGGCGACTATATAGGGTTTTGCCTTAGTCAAACCCCCACTTTGGTGATTTCCACCTCCATGAATAGCCAAGTTGTATTGTAAAAGTAGTGTGTGTGCAGACCTTGTGTGTGTGCAAGATCCTAAAATGAAAGCAAGCAAGCTAGAGCAACCTAGAAAGTAAACCCTAATTGCTTGTAAATGATAATGTAAATGCTCCAAATCAAGATGCAAAGTGATCTAAAGCATGAATACAAATGATATGATGAATCTTATGCAAAGACATGAAAACAACATGAAATCATACCCAACCCCAAGGGAGGGGTACAAGCCAATCTTCAGTCGGTGATCCCTTATTGTTCTTCAATGCCTTCAAAGCCCTAAATGGATGAATGAAATTGATGGATGCTTGATGGATGTATGTTGAATGTTGTTGAAGTCTTCAAAGATCTGCTCTTTCACTGCATAGAAGGCCCTTGAAACCAAAATTCGGATCCCTTCAAACAAAGAAAGAGAGCTCTTATATATGAAACCCTAGGTCTTAATTTCAACTTTTGGCCGACCTAGAGATTGAATCTCCTGCCAATTTCTTGGGGTTAAGCTTTATTTTATGATTGGATTGCACTCCTAAAATTTCAGGAAAAATGTCTGGGACCATGTGCACTCCAGGCGCCATGGTCCTCTCTGGGTGCCATGGTCCTGACAACTTTTCACCAAATTTTCAGGGCCATCGGATATGATGATTTTAGAGAGAATCCCGAAGTTACAGGTGATTTCGAGATGTTTTGACCCCCGAAATCAAGCCCCCAAGTTCAAAATAGGACCTAATTAGGGTTTTTGATTAAATGATGTATTAGAGGAATAAAATGAAAGGGGCACGCTTTAATGAAAAGGGCCCAACTTTATGATATGGGAGATGATAAAATAGAACCCTAGACCTAATTAATTTAATTAATTAAGTGCTAAAGGGGAAATGCAATGCAAAATGCAAAATGCGCCAAGGCGGGTGCTAAACTAGGTGTGAAATTGTACCACCCTAGCAAGTGCGTACAATTTACGACGCTACACTTACATGCTTCTACAATATCCTTAGGCTCAATCTTTGAAATTAGGTATATCCCTTCAACAAAAATCCTTCTCCTAGTCATCACACCTTTATTCTTGTCACCAATAATCTGATTTTCTAAATGATTCAATCTAACATACCTCAGTGTCTTCTGATTGTTATGATTTTTCAAGTTCTTGCATTTTTTCACCAACCACAAAAATATCTAGATTACATGTCTCCACAGGATCAATGTGCTTCAAGATCTCAGTCCTCATAGGCTTAGGAACAACATCAAAATCATCAAAATCATGACTACATGCTCTCATCTTCTTTCTAAGACAATCATCCACCTTAACACTTGTACTTTCAACCATCTTCTTCAATCTCTTGTTGTAGCACCGGTAGGCTTTGCTCTTAGTAGAATATGCCAAGAAGATTCCTTCATCACATCTTGCATCAAATTTTCCTATATCCTCATCTCTCTTGATATAACATTTAATTTTAAAAAATTATGAAATATCTAACTGTAAGGAACATGACAAAACTGTAGCTCATAAGGAGTCTTACCAGAACCACCTTTAATATGCACCTGGTTGAATGTGTAAACAACAATGCTAACAATTTCTCTCCAAAAGATCTATGCAACATTTCCTTCAATCACCATAGTCCTTGCAGCATCTAAGATAGTTTTGTTTTTCCTTTCAACAACTCCATTCTATTGAGGGGTTATAGGAGCTGATAATTATCTTCTAATTCTATTCCTCTCACAGAATGTATCAAACTCTCTCGATGTAAATGTTAGGACCCGGAGGCAACTGAGGGGGGGGGGGTGAATCAGTTGTCTATTAATTTCAACCAAAATATAACTTAACCAAACTTAATGCATAATACCGGTAAACCAAACTTAATACCAGTAGACTATTTAACAGTTAATAGCAGTGTCGGTAAAGTTTAATGCATGAAACAAAAAGAGAAATAACATCCACAACACATAACACAAATATTTGTATGTGGAAATCCTGTAAGGGTAAAAACCACGATGAGAAACCTTACCCATAATCAGATGATACTACTATAGATAGTATGTGTGTACAAATGGGGTCTGCACATGTAGAAAGGCCAACTGCCTAGAGCTCACAGCTCAGTCACAAAATGGGAGTCACACTGACTACAGTTAGATGATTAAATCCAATGATAATGTACTGCTCAAAATAGCATCTTCATATGTTGGATTCAGTATCAATTAAGCTCTTATTATCTTCTTCATACCTTCCTTGAATATTCAAATGATGTCTGCGTGTATAGATCTACTTATATTTGCATAAACCTTATTAAATTTCCTTTCACACCTTCTCCATAATCTCACAAATGAGATCTTACATATATACCAAAACCTAAGACCAAATGTGTAGGTTGGCTCACTAAGAATATTACAATTAAATCAATTACAAATGAATCAATATGCGATACATCATGTCGGCTTAATGCATCTACAATAATAACCAATCAATAAAACATCTCCATAATGTGTCATGCTGATCTGGAATAGATAACGCTTGCCAGTCCATAACCTAGACCTATTTGTCGGTAACAACAAATATGCAAACTCAATTAGACCAATAACCAAATCTCCAAAGCCAAGTGTCCAAACAATGTCTTTGACATAACCAAGTAATCTCCAGATGGTAATAGGTCATCCTTAGTGCCGGTGAACAATATAACCTATCAGTGACTATGCATAAGTCACTGAACATGCCAGTGAACATAACCAAAGATCTTTAGTGCTAATAAGTGTTGACATCAATGACAAAACCAATGCAACACATCCATAATACCAACAATCTCCCCCTTTGGCATTGATGGCAACACAAGATGGAAAACCCATCTAAGTGCCAAAGCAGAAATGCTAAAAACCAAAAACCAACAATCTCCCAAAGAGATCAATTACCAGAAATCAAAATACAGATATAGAGAGTAAAAATCTCTCCCCCAATGAATAATATCTCCCCAAAAGATAATGTGTTTTTCCATAGATATCCCTCCCCCTTTGACATCAAATGCCAAAGCAATAAAAAACCAAATACAATCAGTTCATAGAACTTATTACAAATACCAATTGTTATAACCAAATTTATCCAACCTACTCCCCCTGAGAAGTAGCTCTCCTTCATCAATGTTGGAAAAAGATTTCTCTGTTAATTCTATCGGTCTGATGCCATGCTCCAACTGTCTAAGTTTCTATCAGTGAGGGTATAACTCCAAGCTACTCTCTTAGATATTCAAAAGTTTCCTTAGGCAAATGCTTAGTAAAGATATCTGCAATCTACTCTTCAGTATTCACATAAACCAATTTCACTTCTTTTTCTTCAACATTCTCTTTTAGAAAATTGAATTTGATAGAAACATGTTTAGTTTTAGAGTGAAATACCGGATTCTTTGATATATCAATTGCTGCCATATTATCATAGTAAATGATTATAGGTTCTTTACATTTTACCTTTATGTCCTTCAACATTTTCTTAATCCATAATACCTATGTACAATTAGTTGTTGTCACAACATATTCTGATTTTGTTGTTGATAGTGATGTACAACTTTGTTTCTTTCTCAACCATGAAATTAGTCTGCTACCAAGAAAAAATGCTCCATCAGTGGTTCTTTTTCTGTCATCTACATCTCCTACCCAATTTGCATCTGTGTATGCACATAAATCAAAATTTTCATTTTTAGGATACCATAAACCAAGATTTGTTGTGCCTTATAGGTACCGAAAAATCCTTTTCACTGCTGATTCATGATTTTCCTTAGGATTACTCTGAAATCTTGAAACAATACATACTACATTCATAATATTAGGTCTTGTTTGTGTCAAATACAGTAAACCTCCAATCATAGATTTATTTCTTGTCAGATTAACAGATGTTGATTCATCCTTCAATGATAGTTTATCAGTTGTAGTCATAGGAGTACTTATCGGTTTAGAGTTTTCCATACCAAATTTCTTTAGCAGTTCTTTCAAGTACTTAGATTGATTTATGAATATACCTTTATCAGTTTGTGAAATCTGCAATCCTAAAAATAATTTTATCTCCCCAATCATAGACATTTCAAATTCTTCCTGCATCTTATTAGAAAAGTATTTACACAATCCTTCTTCTCCTCCAAAAATGATATCATCAACAAAAAATTTAATAACCAAGATGTCATCATTAGTCACTTTGTAATATAAGTTGTTGTCAGCATTACCTTTAGTGTAACCAAGCTTCAAAAGATATTTGTCCAATCTAGCATACCAAGCTCTAGGAACTTGCTTCAATCCACATAAAGCTTTCCTTAACCTGCAAACCATATCTTTGTCATCTGTCAAATAAAATCCATTAGGTTGTTCAATGTAAACTTCCTCTTCAAGATCACCATTATGAAATGCACATTTAACATCCATTTGATATACTTTATAGTTCTTGTGTGTTGTAAAGGCTAAGAATAATTTGACTGCTTCAATTCTAGCTACCGGTGCAAAGGTTCCATTGTAATCAATTACTTCTTTCTGTGAATATCCCTTACATACTAATCTTTCTTTGTTTCTGATTACCTTACCATCTTCATTAAGCTTATTTATGAATACCCATTTAGTTCCAATTACATTTTTGTTTTTAGGTCGAGGAACCAATGTCCATGTGTTCTTCTTTTCAATTTGTTCTAATTCATCTTCCATAGCTTTAATCCAATGTTTATCTTCACATGCCTCATTAATAGTTGTTGGTTCAATTTGAGAAATTAGACATACCTCTTCATTTTCCAGTCTTCTTCTTGTCATAACACCTTGATACTTATTCCCAATTATCTGACTTTCAGAGTGATTCAATCTTACATACCTGGGTGTATTCACTTGTTGTTGTTCTTCAGTCACTGTGGAATTCTCAGATGATGCCGAGGTGACTGGATCAACATACTGTATCAGTGTACTCATTGTAGGTTCATTTGTGATTATCTCAACTACCAGTTCAGAGTCCATAGACCTTGAATTACCTCTAAACTATTCATCAATCTTCACATTTGCACTCTCAATGATTTTCTGCAATCTCTTGTTAAAACATCTATATGCCTTGCTTTTAGATGAATAACCAATAAATATTCCTTCATCACTTCTAGGATCAAATTTGCCAATATAATCATCTCTCCTAATATAACATTTTCTTCCAAATATTCTAAAATATTTAAGAGTAGGAGTATACCAAACCATAATTCATGAGGGGTCTTACCAGTTTCACCTTTGATGTGAACTCTGTTGAATGTATAAACAACTATATTGACTACTTCTCTCCAATATACATGAGGTAGGTTTTCTTCTGATATCATGCTTCTAGCTGCATCCAGAATAGTTTGTTCTTCCTTTCCACAACTCCATTTTGCTAGGGTGTCAAAGGTGCTGATAATTGTCTTTTGATTCCATTCACTTCACAAAATGTATTAAATTCCTTAGATGTGAATTCACCTCCTTGATCTGATCTCAAACATTTGATTTTCTTACTAATTTCATTCTCTACCATGACCTTGAATAGTTTGAATTTCCCAAAAGCTTCCAATTTCTCCCTAAGAAAGGTAACCCAACACATTCTAGAATAATCATCAATGATTAGCATAAAATATCTATCTCCTTATAAACTTCTAGTTCTTGCTGGACCACATAAATCAGTGTGAATTAAGTCAAGAACATCATTGTATTTTTCTAGAATACGCTTAAAAGTTACTCTAACTTGCTTTCCAAATTGACATTCCTTACATATCGGATTGTGAGGTTTAACAATCTTAGGTAAATCCCTTACTGCCTTAGTTGTACTAATTTTCACAATGCAATCAAAATTTACATGACAAAGTCTTTTATGCCATAATCAACTTTCATCAATATGTGCAAACAAGCATGTCTTCTCATTGTTATTCAAATGAAAGATATTACCTCTAGTCTAATTACCAGTTGCAATTTCTAAACCAATTTTGTTCATGATTTTGCATTTACCATTCTTGAATTGTAACTGAAATCCTTTTTCAACTAATTGACCAACACTCAAAAGATTATGCTTCAACCTTCAACATAATAAACGTTGTTAGTATTGTGCTTACCATCAAAAGATATAGTGCCTTTTCCTCTGATCAAACAAGCTTTATCATCCCCAAATCTTACTAGACCTCCATTGTATTCCTGAAAGGTTAAGAATTTACTTTTATCACTAGTCATATGATGTAAACACCCGAAATCAATGATCCATTCATCCTTTTCTTCAATTTTAGCTGCTAGGGCCTGTTCTACCGGTTGAATAGTAGGTGTCGGTTGATCTTCTGTTATTGCAACAAAAGCCCATCCATTGTTTGTCAGTTCCTCATCAGAATCATCAGTAACTCCATCAACATAGTAACATGATTTGTCTCTATTCTTCTTAAATCTGTATCTCTGATATCCAGGGTTGGGCTTATATGTTCTTTTAGCTTCTTCTTTCAATCTTGCATGTTTATCAAGACACATAGATGCCATATGACCAATTTAATTGTATTTAAAACATTTAAATGGTGTTTTACCTTCATACTTACTCCCAACTGGACCTTTAGGCATTTTCCCTTCAAATAGTGCTTCAAGATCTTCAAGTTCTTCATTCTCTCTTCTGATTTCTTCAAGTTCTCTAGCATAGAGTGTTTTCCAATCACATTTTTTAGATGATGGTGATGATGTTGTATATAATGAAGCTTTGAAAGCCAAGCCTGTCTTAATTGTAGCAACATGACCAAATTCCTCAAGTTCAAAAGCTGAAAGTTTTCCAACCAAAGTATCTCTAGATACTGATGTATTAGGCATTGTTCTCAATTCATTAATAGCAGTTACTTTCATTTTTTATGTTGATGTAAATGCTCTTAAAACTTTAGAAACAATTTCATCTTCATTTAAGGATCCTCCACAACATTGTATACCCTAAACAATTTCATTGACTCTTTCCATAAAAGCAGAAATCCTTTCATCTTCTTCCATTTTCAGATTTTCATACCTGACCCAGAAGCATTCCAGTTTTGTAATTTTGATAGTGGTATCACCTTCATTCAATGTCTCTAATTTATCCCAAATAGCTTTAGCATTAGATCAGTCTGATAATCCCATGATTTTATGATCTGACAATGTGCTCAAAAGTGCTTCTCTTGCTTTGCAATTATTCTCCTAATCTTTAGCCAAGGTTGGTGGATTAGGTTGACTCTGTGTAGGACCAACATAGCCATTCTTTGTAACATCCCATATTTCTTTTCCAATGCAATTTAGATGTGTCTCCATTCTGATATTCCATATACCATAGTTAGTTCCATCAAGTTTCGGACTGTCATTCCTGAAATAGTTAGTTGCCATAGAATCTTCTCAAGCTATTAAACTTCTATAAAAAGAGGACTTATCTCTAATACCAATTGTTAGGACCCGGAGGAAACTGAGAGGGGGGGTGAATCATTTGTCTATTAATTTCAACCCAAATATAACTTAACCAAACTTAAGGCATAATACTGGTAAACCAAACTTAATGCCGATAGATAGTTTAACAGTTAATAACAGTGCTGGTAAAGTTTAATGCATGAAACAGAAAGACAAATAACATCCACAACACATAACACAAATATTTGTATGTGGAAACCCTGTAAGGGGAAAAACCATGGTGGGAAACCTTACCCACAATCAGATGATACTACTGCAGATAGTATGTGTGCACAAATGGGGTCTGCACATGCAGAAAGGCCAACTGCCTAGAGCTCACTGCTCAATCACAAAATGGGAGCACACTGACTACAATTGGATGATTAAATCCAATGATAATGTACTCCTCAAAATAGAATCTTCATATGCTGGATTCAGTATCGGTTAAGCTCTGATTGTCTTCTTCATACCTTCCTTGAATCTTCAAATGATGTTTGTGTGTATAGCTTTGCTTATATTTGCATATACCTTATTACATTCCCTTTCACACCTTCTCCATAATCTCACAAATGAGATCTTACATATATACCAAAACCTAAGACCAAATGTGTAGGTCGGCTCACCAAGAATATTAAAATTAAATCAATTACAAATGAATCAATATGTGATACATCATATCAGCTTAATGCATTTACAATAATAACCAATCAATAAAACTTCTCCATATTATGAATAATATAACGTTTCGGTGAACCAGATACCAGTGACTGTGCATAAGTCATTGAACATGCCGGTGAACATAACCAAAGATCTTTAGTGTTGATAAGTGTTCACAAGTGTTGATAAGTGTTGACATCAATGACAAAACCAATGCAACACATCCATAATACCAATAGTAAATTCTCCTCCTTAGTCAGGTCTCAGGCATTTAAGCTTCAATCATGTCTCAATCTCCATTCTGGCTTTGAATATCTTGAATTTGTCCAACACTTCTAATTTCTCCCTTAGAAAGGTTACCCACATCATCCTTGAATAATCATGAATCAACAACATAAAATATCTCTCTCCATGCATGCTTCTCACTCTATTAGGACCACATAAGCTAGTATGAACTAGATCTAGCAATCCATTAGATGAGTATAGCTTACTCTTGAATGAAGTTTTTGTTTGCTTTCTCATCTAACATTCCTTACATACAGGATTAACAGGCTTCACAATCTTAGGCAAATCTCTAATAGATTGAATAGAACTTATCTTTACCATGTAATCAAAATTAACATGACACATTCTTCAATACCATAACCGACTTTCATCAATCTCTACAATCAAACGACTCTTTTCACTAGCATTCAAGTGAAAAATATTACCTTTAGTTTTAGTACCTGATGCAATCTCTATACAGAAGGCATTTAGGATCTCACATTTACCATTCTTGAATTGAAAATCATGTCCCTTGTCAACATTTTGTCCAACACTCAAAATATTATTCTTCAAACCTTCAACATACAAGACATCATCTGTATTATTCTTACCATTGAAAGATATAGAACCTCTACCTTGAATCACACAAGCTTTGTCATCTCCAAATCTCACTATTCCACCATCATACCTTTTCATACTTACAAATTGATTTTATTACTTGTCATATGATGTGAACAACCGTTACCAATCACCCATTCATATTTCTTTTCAATCTTAGCATCCAAAGCTTTCTCCTTAATGAGGCAGCTTGTAGGAATCACTAATACCATATCATCTTCCTTGATAGCAATAAATACAAATTTGTCTTCTAAATTCCCATTCTCTGATTCTTCATCTTTTACACCTTCATCAACAACATAATAACATCTCTTCTTATTTATGTACTTCTAGTAGGGATTATAGGTCTTATCATACCTACCATGCTTCTCATATCTATCATTCTTATCAGATATATCATGCCTTTCATGCTTAACATATCTAGACATTCTCTCAAGGCACCTATAAGCAAAATGTTCTATCTTATTACAAGAGAAATATTTCAAAGGTAACTTTCCATCATACTTACCAACTCCTTTAGGCAATCTCCAAGCAATAAGGGCTTCAAGCTCATCCAATTCTCGTTCTTTCTCTTCCATCTCTCTCTTCTCTCTTTCAAATCTTGATATCCAACAAGAACTTTCTCCCAAATCATACTTCTACTTCCTGAATACAGAGGCTCTAAATGCAATTTCAGATTTACCATGTGATTATCCAAATTCACTCAAATCAAATGCAGTAAGCTTTCCAACCAATATATCTCTAGTCACTGTAGTCACACTCCAGATCTCATCAATAGTAGCTAATTTATGTTTGTAAGGAGGAGGCAATGATCTCAACGCCTTAGCAACAATCTCATCTTCTTCCAGGGTTCCACCGACACATCTGATATTCATGACAAGATCATTCACTTAACCATAAAGGTTGATATATTTTCATCTTCTACCATCTTCAATGCCTTATACTTCCCTTTCAATTTCTGCAACCTAGCAACTCTAACTTGTGCATCTTCTTCATATAAAGTCTCCAGCTTCTTCCAAATCTCTTGTACAATCCGCAAACCCATCACATTAGTCATCTCTGAATCAATCAAGGCACTCAACAATTATTCCTTAGCTCTTATGTTATGTTAAGCATCCTTGATTTCAGTAGCAGTAACTAGTCCATTCTGAGGAACATTGTAAACATTCTTTGTAATCTTCCAATACTCTTCTTGAAGACATTTCAAGTGAACTTCCATTCGGTCCTTCCAAATAGTATAATTGGTTCCATTAAATCTAGGACTCTCATTTTTTAACACATAAGTTGCCATCTCGAATCTCCTCAAATAGTCAAGCTTCTTTTGGAGGATCTAGCTCTGATACCAATTGTTAGCAACAACCAAGAATGAAAATTGAGAGGGGGGGTTGAATCAGTTTTCACCGGATTAAAAACAATTTAAGCAAAATCTCATATCTAAACAACTACATCAAGAATAAAGATAAAGACAATGATACCAGAACACATAAAACCATTATTTTTTACGTGGAAAACCCGATTAAGGGAAAAACCACAGTGGGAACCTACCCACAATAAGATGATACTCTGCACTAGTATGTGAAAATATTACAATGGGGAATGCACATGCATTCAAGCACACTTCCTAGAGCTCACTGCTCAAAATAAGATGACCCAGAAGGCTCCAACCCTCAGGGAAGGCTCACTACCTTACAATAATGATCGGAGTACAATCTGGATTACATGAACTGCAAATATAGCATCTCCTTATCCTTGATGACAGTTTCAGTTAAGAATATTTGTCTACCCTGCACTAATATTTTCTCAATACACCACATTGAAGCATAAATTTTCTTCAGCACCATATACACCACTCTCAGATAATGCAGACATAACATCGATACTGAAATTATATGACTATACCACCTATTTATACAAATCATCAATCTTGACTACAAGGTCGGCTAAACCCTCAACTCTCAATTACAAAATTACATCACAGGATACATATGTGAAACACCTAACCAATATAATGATATACATGACATAACATGGACCTAAACCAAATCTCCAAACATGCATCATGACCAAAAATCTTGCCAAGATCAACCGCAACACGTTAGCTCACAGGAATACTCAAGAGCAACAATCCAGAATAGAAATATAACTTTTGGAGCACTAAATCACAAACCATCTGAACTGAAGATACACATAAACATCCAAAACATTCTCCCAAATCCGCAGCCAAAGAAATGATCATACCAGAGCTCACCGAAGAAAATACCAAACTATGCAAACCACTGCACATAAAGACTGAACTACAAACCATATCAAATAATATGATCAAGCAATCTCCGAGATCACAGAAACCAATAAGGAATAAATTTTTCTAGTATACCAAATAGAAAAACCATCTATATCAGCTATATGCAATCACCAAAACACCAAACAACTCTTTTGTAACATCGGAATATGTTGACATTAATGACAACATATCCTAGCAGCAACAATATCCAAAACAATAAATATTTTAAAGAATCTGGCACAACATTCCAAAATAAAGCATATATCTATCAAGTATCACTTCTTGATGGAAAAAGTTCTAGATAATGAGGTCAGACTTGAGTATGTATCTACAAAAGAGTAGATTGCAAACATATTCACTAAGGCATTGTGCAAAGATACTTTTGAGTGTCTCCGACAGAAGTTAGGGGTATTACCCCTCCCTAGTTTGAACTAATGTGCATCATAGTTGTGCATTGGTCTAGTGAGCAGCATGTATATTCCTTTCTATACTAATGCTTATGTGCTTCCTCTTAGGGGGAGCAGGAGTGAGTTTCTTAGGGGGAGTTTTTATCCACCTTTGTCATTTTTTTCAAAGGGGGAGAGAGAGAGTTGGTTATGCATAATGATGATCTTTTAGTTTTGAAATATGCCAACTAGGAATTGACACTAATTTGATTTTTTTTGTTTCAGAATAAATATTTGATCAACGAATAATTGTTTGGGTATTTTTATGGAGTTTGAGTTTTTGAACCTTTTGAGGTTTATGCTTAGATTTTTGACAACATAGAATGAAAAGAAAATGCAATAAATAAAGAATTATTGACTGAAATCAATTTTCAAATTTCTGATTTATTCATCAGTAATGCATAAATTAAAGTAAATTTTTATATTGAACAACCAAAGCCATTAATGGCCTACCAGGAATCCAATGTTGGGTTGAAGGTTATTTGAGATGGAATGATTGAAGCACCTCCAGATGTAGCTAATGGCTCCAATAAGCTTTTATTAATCTAATAAATAATTACCAAAAATAATTTTGTGAAGAAACCCAGGTCCAATGTCATTTCTAGAATCTTACCAGGTAGGATCTCTAGAATTAACCACTTTTCCTCACTGATTTGATGACACGAATCTAGAATGATACAATACCATTGAATAAACCCTTGATCTCTTCTTATTAGCTGCTAACAATAAATTTTGAATAAGAAAATTGCTGCAAATAACCTTATCTTATTTTATTGGAAACCCCAGGCAAGATATAGAGGTACAGCCAACCTGGGAAAGGTGCAATCTGCAAAATATACTACTATAACTACTAGAAATTGATTGCAAACTACCCAGAATTGATGAATCGGGCTTGCCAAAGTTCACAAAGGTGAATTTCTGTTGTTTATGACCCTTATTGGCCAAATACTAAACATTTGGTGTTGTTGTGGTGATGCTGGAAGTATGGGGTTTCATCCACACCTTCAAAAATTAGAGGGTTGTTGTCCTCCTATGCCTCCTAGAGCTGAAACACTCTACTGCAGACCATGCAAAATAGAAAATAATCATAAAAAATGAAGTCAAGATGCCCCCAAAATGAATTGAATCCTCACGTGTGCTCCTCAACCCTCATCGAACCTCAAAAAGGCATTAATTAAAGATTCCAAGGAATATTTTTCCCTCCAATATGGCATCCATCCTTAAGGGTGGGCTCATCATGGTAAAAGCCACCATATTTTAAAATAAACTTGGCCTAGTAAATCGAGCCATGGGGTGCAATTCATGTTTTTACCTTATAAAGTTAATTTTTAATCAAATTGTTATTTATAGAATAAAGTAACTTATAAGCTTTTAATATAATTTTTTCTTGATTTTTCTTTCACTCAATGACAAAATTAATTATGAGGCTTCCTGTAACTGGATAGCGTCCTAGAAAGTTGGGGACATTATAGTTTTGTTATTGTTGTTGATGGATGTTGTCATCAATGACAAAGGGGGAGATTGTTAGCATTACATCATGTGTTCTCATTGATGTCAAATCCTTTGGTCCAGATTATGTCCGAATGTGGTATGATGAGCAAAAGTGTTTGATTAAGGCATATTGTGCTCATGGAGGTTTTTGGGTTTTATCGGATGAGTTTGGTATCTCATTTATGGGTTTTATTGGATGAGTTTGGTATCTCAAAAGATATTTCTCAGTATTATCTTTTTGGATCCAGATTGGTCTAGAGCTTGAGATTTTGGACCAGATATTATATAATGTGCAGATGTGTTTTGGGTCCGGCTTTGGTGATGTATGTAACATGTTGATATTTTGGTGATGTGTGTAATGTGTTGATATGTTCAATGAGGAATGATGCAATATGGTCTACTTCTCATTCCTTCCCACCCCTAGAATGATTAGTGGAGACATATTTTGGTTCTCTGTCTTTGCCAAAATTGAGAATTATGATTTCCAGAGACAATATATATAAGAATATGATTTGATGAGTTGAATAATAGCTTTGTGTGTTGAAGACATGCAAGATTGAAAGAATCCAGTAGTTCTGCAAGTATAGTATTGTGGATTGTTATCAGAAGCAGTTCTGGCAATGCATACTATGTTTTTGTGGTGTATTCTCTTTATCTTTCTTCTTCAGAAATGAGCCTTTTAGGGCAGTGATCCCACCAACAGTGAGCACATCGGCAGTGAGCACCATGGAAGTCAACCATCCTTTGTAAAAATTACCTTAACTAGTGTCACCTTTACCGATGTTTATGTATTGAGAATTAGCATTCTTTGTGGTTTTTCCCTTCTTGGGTTTTTTGAATAAATTTTGGTGTTTCTTGTGTCTAATTTGTTTCATGCATGTGTTTTCATATTTTATTAATTCTATTAATTATTATAGATCTATGAATTAAAGTTGGAAGAAAAAAATTATGGTCAACTGATTCACCCCCTCTCTCAGTTGCTCAGATATTCAACACTATTTATGACCAATCTCTTCAATAATTCACTATTTTACCCTAATATTTAAATAATTCAAATTCAATTCAATCTTAGGGAAAGAAGATCCATATTTAGCAAACTTAAAATCTAATTAGAATCTTGGTCTATTAAGCTTAGATCTATCAAATTCCTATCTCCCCCTAATGCAATGGTAATTAAGCAAAATTAGTGGTTTTCTTACATTCTTATGATGAAACCCTAATTTTCACCCATTACATTTTGGTGAACCTGACTCCTTACACCACTATTTCTTATTTGTATTCTCAGATATGATTTGTGAGGATTTTAATTTTCAAATTTACACTCAAATTTTATTTTTAATCAAATTACATAAATTTAGAGGTTAAATTTATAAAAAACCCTAATTTATTTTGGTTAATTTGATTTGTGGTGGTATAATTTGTAAATCTTATTTTAGATATGAATCCATAATGGCACTTAATAGATCTTATTTATTTTCCATTTCACATATGATCACATTGCTTTTAACTTATGTTATCATAATTATGTGTTGGGTAATGGTTTCTTTCACTTCACTTTGCTTATTTTCATTCATAGTACTTTGGCATATTGCATTTTTAGAATTTCCATGTTGTTTCCTATTAATCTCTTAAATCTCAAATCTTTTATCCATCATGCATGTTGTTTTATGGTGTTATTTTTAGGAAAATGCATTACATATGTAGATCACATAAAAGCTTTTGTAGATCATACTCCTAGAGATGCTAATGAAAAACCTAATACTTGTACTTCTCCTAGGGTATCTAATGTGAATGAAGAAAGAGACAATACTCCTATCAATGAGCTCTCTAATGGAGATAAAACATTGTAGAGAAACATGACACTATCTTCTTCTCATACACATACCCTAGTACAAGAGGGGCAAGGTAAAAATATTGGTGTTTCAATCTCTCTATATCCTCATTCTCATATAAATGATATCTCTAATGGAGAGAAAACATTGTTGAGAAACATGGCACCATCTTCTTCTCATACACATACCCTAGCGCAAGAGGGGCAAGGTCAAAATATTGGTGTTTCAATCTCTCTAGATCCTCATTCTCCTCGAGCGTATCTTAACCATCAAAATGTTTGTAGAGAAGTTAATGTTATGCATTTAATTAATGATATGTCTCCCCACATAAAATTTAGTAAATATGAGGCCTTATATGATAAGGATCTTCCTTCCCAACCTATCAAAGAGGATATGCAAAATGATATAAAGGAGAATCTCCTTACAAAGGATATTCCTTCTTCATCTACTTCTCCCATTTTTCCTTCTAGATATACACTAATTTTTTTAAAGAGATTTATTATAATAATCCTTCTTCTTCTCAATTATAACATTCTTATAGGAATGGCTAGAACATAATATCAAAACAAGGTTTTAGAGGACAACTTGGAAAATTTAAACAAGGAATCAAAGTCCCTATAAACCCTCCTATGCAAACTAGTACCGAAGGTCTGAGACATTCTCATCATTCACTTATGGATGATCTCATTATAATTCAAAAAAAATAGGAGTAGCTTGCGAGACATAGAACTTATCGTCCATCTAAAGGTTCTTCTTCCTAGAACACTCCTTTTTGTTCATATCATTGAACTCATGACCATCATGCTAATGATAGTTAGGATTTTCAAAAAAGTATGCAAGAATTAGTTGATAATGGAACTATTAAAATCATAGATGACAATCCATATTCTTCTAAAAACCCTTTTCCTACATGACAAGAGACAATACCTAATCCCATTGATGACCAAGATAAATTAGCTACTAGAATATTTTGGAGATTGAAATATGATAAGAATGTTATCTTTCCTTTCATTAAAATTATTCACAATCATAAGCATAAGGAAGGTGATGGACATTTCCTTTTTCATCATAGTTATTCTCATCCTCTTGTAAATTGTAAAGAATTTAAAATATTTGTTCAAGACCAATATGATAGAACTCACATATCTCTTACAACTGATCTTGCACTCTTTCTTAGTGAAGAGGTAGTGCCTTAGCACTCCATTCACCCTCCATGTTTCTCCTTTCCCTATGACACTATTATTTGGCTCTATTGGGGGCTCTTTGTCATAAGAGGTGATGCTCTTTAAATTACAATCATCTTGGTGCAGAAGCATAATTCATTCTTGCCTCTATGGTTGGGGGGAAAGAATATTATCCTATTTATTTTCTCTATTTAAGTTTTCACTATTCCCTTTAGGGGTTGAATTTTTCATACTTGGATGTCCTTTCTTGCATGGAATGGTATGTCCCTTATGATAATCTCTCCTTAGTGGAGTATGTGATCCTTCATCTAATTCTCTCTTTCTCTCTTTGATGATTGTATCTTATTTAGAGTTGAATTTTACATATCTTAATGTCTTTTCTTGCATTGAATATTCCTTCATGTGAGTACATAGTGCATTTACATATATATAATCTCTCCTTAGAGTTTGTGTAATTCTTCTCATCATCCCCACACTTGGTGGGAATTGATCTTTCTTATCCTTTCTAAGGATCAATTTTTCCTTTGTTGAGTGGTATTTTCTTGTGATCCGATGTTATTCCTTGTGTGAAGTTGTTGTTTTCTCAAGGATTTTCTCTTATTAAAGAGGTGCATATCCTTGACTACAAACTCTTATACACTTGGCAATGTATATCTATTATAAACATACCCTTCACTTGCATCAAAAGTGTGTCATACTTCATCAATAATCCCTTTCATCTAGCAATAGGAGGAAGGTAGGCATTCTTGTTTTCATTCTATTCTTTTGGTAAAAGAATTTATTATTGTTCAAAATATCCTCTTGGGGATAGATGTCTTTTAATAAAATATATCTTCTCCTCCAAGTATTCCCTTTAGACTTGTTGCAAGATATTTCTTTTTCAACTATCTCATCCTTGCTTGTAAGAGTATTGCTTCTTTATCTTGGATTTATGAACATTGTTACCTAAAAGGATATCTCCTTGGTGTTGAAGGTGGGTATCCTTGTTTCTAGCTTCCTAAGATATCAACATAGGGATATATTATATCTTAAGGGGAGGGCCATGCATATTACCCTCTTTATACTATATTGTACTATATTTTTGCAATGTCTTAAATGGGGTGTTATTCTCAAAACTAGGAAAAACAAACTCTTACACGAGATGATTTATGACCAAAATAAGACAACATTTATATATGTCTTATACAGGATGCACATTCTTGAAACTAGAGTGAACAAACTCTAACATGAGATGTCATCAAAACCAGACATATATTTGTCTTACACGGGTTTACACATTCTCAAAACTAGAGAAAACAAACTCTTACATGAGATGTTCCTATTAATAGAGACACATTTGCATTTTCATTCCATGTCTTACACAAGGTGTTGCATGCTTGAAACTAGAGAAAACAAACTCTTATATGAGATGCTTAAAACCTAAAACAAGACATTGCTTACACAAAGCAGGATGACTGGAACTAGCAAAATACACCTAGACTATTCTTACTCTCCACTCCAACATGGAACGCCTAGATAAACACAACTAGGATGTATATCCATGTCTTCTCTCTCTCTCTCTCTCTCTCTCTCTCTCTCTCTCTCTCTCTCTCTCTCTTCTTCTTTGATGGTATTATGAAAGAATAAGTATCCGATAGAATACTGAGAGGGGGGGGTGAATCAGTATATTGAAAAAATGATACAAAGTTCCCAAACTCAAATTTAGTCACTCAAAGTAAACATATCTTAGTCAAGATCAATATTCATAAGAATACTTGACATCAACCGGTTTGACTGTTATGGCAACTTAACAGTAAACAACTCTAATCTTGTAAATATCAACAATGCTTAATCATAACTCAACATATTCATCTCTCAATGCTTCTAGTTATCATGCCTTATCAGAAGTTAACCAAATCAACAAATAAGACCATAACCACAAGAACATTCACCACTTGACACAAATGTTTATACGTGGAAAACCCAAATAGGTAAAAGCCACAGTGAGATGAGACTCACAAGGATAGCTATCTGAACTCTTCTTAAGTTCGCCCTATTATGAGCCAAACCTCTTAAAGCTTTACAATAAGTCCTGTTAAGAACTAATTCCGGTTAGGAATCACCCGGTTAAGGGATTTACAAATATGCCTTGATGAAAAGAACAATACCCTGTTAGGAGTAACCTCCCTAGAGTATTTAAGAATTCAAGCTAATGGACCACCTTGTTAAAGGATTTAATGAGTAACCAAGCTTTTTAGAGCTTACTCGATTAAGGGATTTCACTTCTGCTATAATTGTTAGAAAACAACAGGTTTTCTTGATCTGTCTGAGTAGCAATTCATTTGCTTCATCAGATCCTTTTAAGCTTCAATTCACCTTCACTCAAAGTGTAGATCCATTCACTGGTTAGGAAACTACACACTCAATAGGTTTCTATCAATCTTGCCAACAACCTTTACAAACAACTTCATTAGCCTTAAATACAAATCAATTAGGTCGGTAATGTAATAACCCACCATAATTAACTCAACAAAATTGAGTTTTTTTTCTTTTTTTTCTTTGTGTGTTTAATTTAATCATTATGTTTTACTCAATTGCATACTCTTGGCATCCATCCTTTTGGATTAGGCAATCATCCATCTAGGATGAGCATCTAACCATATGGGTTAGGCATTTGTCCATACGGGACATAAGATTTCATCTATCCAATATGGGATTGGCATCTACCCATATGGGGTAGGAATCTATCCAATCGGGATAGGAGGTGCTCTGGCCAGAGACTTAGACTCATCAGGACCATTCGGGTCCTGAGCCACTCACTAAGTACTACACTCTTCTAACAGAAGTGCACCGAGGTTGCCATCCTTAGGAGTAGTTAAATAACATAATACAAGCTTGAATTCCGCCTTGGAATTTGGCTTAAAGCCTCGGGAAGTCAAGAGAATCCATATGGGATTCCTTCCGAGTATGCATTGATTTACTTTTTCCAATTTATTTATCTTTATATTTCAAAATAGGATTCTTACTCAATCCTTCCTTTACCAAGCCTAGACCCCACCCACGAACGCTTGAGTATAAGGGACAACTCCATCCCAAGACTACCTACATACCCGCTTCGGCATGGGATCAAGGCGTAAAGTATGTAGTTCTATTTTCTACTCTATGGTTTGATGTAAACTAATTAGTGGGTACACAACCCTTTCTAGGGTTAATGTCCTAGACAGTTTCTCTGCAGTTGCTACCCACGGTGGTAGCACTTAAACAAAGGCTCAAGATGGCCTATTGTTTGTGGCCTAACAACTACATCCTAACACCTATCATGAGCGTCACCCTTGACCAAATTGTCAATCACCAATATCCCTTCAAGATAAAAAAAACAATTTCATAAAAGTATTTTACTTAACCAACCCTAAAGGGGGTTTACTATGGTTTCTCTCAATAGATGAAAAAAAATCATTTAAAAATTATCTTATTAGATTATCGATCCAAGGGGGATTACCCACCCCTTGGATTTTAACTTCCAAGTGTCCCTTATTACTCCCTGATGATTTATAGTGATGATGCCACAGACGTCATTGATGTAGCTTTATTAGGCGTTAAGTGTAGTAGTTCAACACGATGGCATTACCCGTAAGCGTGACCCAGAGGCACTGTAGATATCGAACGCTACTTGGTTTTGGTTTTCCAACTTCCTTTATTTAGTTTTCTAACTATGAAAACATCATGCTTGAAAGCAATTACTAATTGAATGTGTAAAATTTAAATATTGCAAAGCTCAATTAATTGAAATAACTACTTGATGAATTGCATGGAATAAAAACCATAATTAACGTTATTTATTATTCAAACCTTGGAGTATAACTTTGCATAATAACAATTAGGAAACTTGCATAATAATAATTAAACGTGAAACTTGCATGGAGATGGAAACGCCAATAAATGTAATCAATGTGAAGCAATTTGCATGAGGTGGAGGCAGTATAAGTTACATGCGAGAATATCACTTATAAAGCCACTAATCCCAAAATAAAATTTGGCTTCAGATCATTTAATGGGGATTAATTGCTAAGTGGATCAAAAAGATCTAATTACAAATTTTGATATAATTAATTACAATTTATAAATTGCTAAACTAAAATGTAAATAAAAATTTATCTAAGTTCAAAATTTTAATAAACCAAAATTATATATATATAAAGGAATTTAATTAACATATACATAAAAAAAAATTTCTAACAATTAACATTGCCATACTTTTAAGATTTAATTGGCATTTAAAAAGGGGCAAGTGGGAGGGGGACCCCACAGTCCCCTCCACTACCCTGCAGCCACTGCCGCAGCAGTGACCACAGGCTAGTGGAAGGTACTGTAACGGTACCACTCCCCCTGTGGAGTATTAACTCCACCTGCGGCCCAATACCTCGTGCAGAGTGCTGGGTACCTCACACCCAACAATAAAGACTTTTGCATTGCATGAAAGAGATTTATAATTACTATTATTTTTGTGTTTGGAAATCCACTTCTCTCTGGATAATAGCTGAAACTAAGGAATAAATCCCTCTGAATAAACTCTCTGTGTTAATTACTCTTATATATAAATCCATATTGCTTTCATTTTGTATGCTGGTTAAACTCTACTCTCTTGTTTAAATAAATTAAAACTGGAAATCATATACATACATACATACATACATACATACATACATATATATATATATGTATGTATGTATGTATGTATGTATGTATATGATTTCCAGTTTTAATTTATTTAAACCAGAGAGTAGAGTTTAACCAGCATACAAAATGAAAGCAATATGGATTTATATATAAGAGTAATTAACACAGAGAGTTTATTCAGAGGGATTTATTCCTTAGTTTCAGCTATTATCCAGAGAGAAGTGGATTTCCAAACACAAAAATAATAATGGAACCAAATAATAAACAACACAGAGGATTACTCTCAGCGAATCTATCCCTCCATTTCAACTAATTTTTACAGAGAAAATAGATATAACCAGATAAAGGAATCAAATGAGAATATCATTGAGGATTATTCATAACGAAAACTATTCCTTTCATTTCAACTAATTTTCACAGAGAAATTTATTTTAAGAACGAGATTCAGATTTCCAGAGAAATAAATTAGCGATAAGGATTAAGATTCAATCACACAGGCAAGAGTTTTATTTTAGAAAAAGAGATTTTAAAAGAATAAAGGGAAGATGATTTTTTTTGCATAAATCTAAAATCTTGAAAAAAAACAAAAGGCAAGATTATGAGCATATTTCTTAAGGAAAATAAAATAAATAATAGAACTATCTTTTACTTGCTTTATGTGGAAGAAACTTATCAATAATTATTCCTACATAGAAGAAGAGACTTACAGTCTAATAAACTTTTGAAAGAAGATCTAGAAGCTATATTTTTTATAATATAAACTTCTCATATGACAAAAATAGAGAGAACCTGGTTTGCTGAAGCTTGATGTTGAATCCTCTAGCTATCCTTGATACTTCCTTGCAACTAGAGAGAGATCTCCCAACCACAACTTAAAAAAAAATCCTGCAATAAAATGAGACTACCAAAGAAAAACTTGGGAAAATTTCCTTCAAAAACACAATCAACTCCCTTCTTTGAAACTTGAATATAATTTTATAAGAAAATTCCCTCCATTCCACTATCTTGAAAATTGAATTAAGAAAAAGAGATTCTTTCCCAATTTTGGACTTCAAGCAAATTGATTAGACTTAGTGGGAGGAGTTACATGCAAGGTGGTGGAGAATCCTCTAGAAGCTTCTTATTCTTCCTACAACATGTGCTATAATTGGATGTGGAAAACTAAATAAATAAATAAGAAAAATGTTTAGTTTCCATGTGTGTGTGTGAGTTTTATTATTTTATCCTTTTATAATATTCATTCAATCATTTAAATAGCTTAACCAAAGAATATAATGGAGTTTGTATTTTAAATCCAAAAGTGATAAAGGAGGGTTGTGGCATCCTCCCCCCCTTAATTTGTGCATCGTCCCGATGCACTTATTGAATGCATCCACAAGAGTCTATAGTTCATGATTAAAACAAAATAGGAAACAACTGCTTCATCTCCTTAGTATCTTCCCACGTGGCATTCTTTTCATCATACTGGTCCCATTGCACTTTGCACTGATCAACCTCTCTATTGCGCAACTGGCACTGGCGCCTCTCCAAGATTCTGAATGGCTCTATCATTATTCCTCCCATTTCTTGGACTTGTAAGGCATCCCAATTCAAAATGTGTTTCTCATCAGGTACATGCTTTTTAAGAAGAGATACATGGAAGACATCATGGATTCAGCTCAACTGGGGAGGTAAGGCCAACCGGTATGCAACTGGATTAATCCTTCCCAATATTTCAAAGGGTCCAACATAACGAGGTTCAAGCTTAGTCTTTTTCCCAAATCTTATGGAACTCTTGTCTGGCCTAACCCTTAGGAAGACTTTCTCTCCCACCTCAAACTCCCTTGGTGTTCTGTTTTTGTCTGCCTATCTGAGGCTTCCTTCAATCTTTGCCTAATTTCCTTAGTTTTCCTCTCCATCTCTTTCAACATATGTGCTCCAATAATCACTCTATCTTCAAGACTATCCCAACTCAAAGGTGTTCGACATGGTCTACCATATAGTGCTTCGAAAGGTGCCATTCCCAAAGATGTTTGATATGTATTATTGTAAGCAAACTCTACCAAAGGTAGGTACTCTTCCCATTTCCTCTGTTGGTCCATGCAATACATGCGAAGTAGGTCTTCCATAATCTGATTTGTCCTTTTAGTCTGACCGTCAGTCTCAGGATGGTATGTCATGCTAAAATTTAGTTGAGTTCCTAGAGCTGATTGGAGAGTGGTCCAAAACCTTGAAGTGAATCTAGCATCTCTATCTGATATGATTTTCTCTGATATTCCATGCAACCTAAATATTTCCTTAACAAAGTGCCTAGCCAAGGTAGGTGCATCATCTATCAGATTCCTTGGTATAAAGTGCGCCACCTTAGTGAGTTTGTCAATTACCACCATTATTGCATCATGCCTAGAAGGTGACATGGGCAACCCTTGCACAAAATCCATGCTAATAACTTGCCACTTGTGTTGAGGTACATCATGCAATTGCAACAGTCCAGTTGGATGTCTATGTTCCGCCTTTACTCTTTGACACTCCAAAAATTTAGCCACATACTTGACAATGTCATTCTTCATCCCTTGCCAAAAGTATAAATTCTTTAGATCTGCATAAAGTTTGTTAACTCCTGGGTGCCCTGAATAAGGGACATTGTGAGCCTTCGACAAGACTACTTCCCTTAAGTTTCCTGAATTAGGAATATAGATTCTATTATTGTATCTGAGAAAACCATCTTCATCTAATGTATACCCTTTGATCTTAGGATTGGTTGGATTGTATTCTAAAGTCAATTTGACTTGCTCATACCATGGGTCATGTCCTTGTTCATCCATTACTTGCCTTTTGAAAGAAGTTCTGAATGTTGCTATAGTCATCAAGTGTCTCCTCCTACTTAAGGCATCTGCCACCCTATTTTCCTTCCACTTAATATATTCAATTTCAAAATCATATTCACTTAGAAACTCTAACCACCTTCTTTGTTTGGCATTTAAGTGGGGTTGGGTAAAGATGTACTATAGTCATTGGTTATCTAACTTCAATTCAAAGGGCTTCCCTAGCAAGAAGTGTCTCCATTTTTGTAGGGCATGCACAATCACTGCCAACTTTAAGTTGTGGGGTGCATAATTGACTTCATGATTCTTTAGCTTTCTGGATTCGTAAGCTACTAACCCTTCATCTTGGACAAGTACTCCTCCTAACCCTTCAATAGAAGCATTAGTTACGACTGTGAAGTGTCCATTCGGATCTGGTACCTTTAGAATGGGTGCTGAAGTTAGTTTCCCTTTCAAAATTTGGAATGCCTTATCACTTTGTTCTGTCCACACAAATATTTTACCCTTCCTTTGTAATGAGGTGATGGGGTTTACTATCTTAGAAAATCCTTCCACAAACCTCCTATAGTAACCTGCTAGCCCCATAAAGCTTCTTACTTCTGAAACATTTTTTGGGATTGGCCATTCTACTATTGCCTTTATTTTATCTGGATCAACTACTATTCCTTCCTTTGATATTATATGCCCAAGGGAGTGAATCTTTTCCTCAAAGAAGGCACATTTGGACAATTTCCCATATAACTTATGCTCTCTCAACCTTTGCAAAACAATTTGTAGGTGTACTAAATGTTCCTCCTCATTTCTAGAGTAAATCAATATGTCATCCAGAAATACCAAAACAAATTTATCCAAGTAGTCATGTAGTACACTATTCATTAGGTTCATAAATGTAGTTGGGGCGTTGGTTACACCAAAAGGAACTATTATGAATTCATAATGTCCATATCTAGTCCTAAAGGTTGTTTTTGGAATGTCTTCCTCCAAATTTTGAGTTGATGGTACCCTGGCCGGAGGTCTATCTTTGAGAAAACTGTTGCTCTTTTCATTTGGTCAAAAAGATCCTCTATGCGAGGTAAGGGATACCTATTCTTTATTGTGACCTTGTTCAACATCCTATAGTTGATGCATAGCCTTAAGGTTCCATCCTTCTTCTTAACAAATAAGACTGGTGCTCCCCATGGTGATAAACTTGGCCTTATTAATCCCTTAGCTAAGAGTTCCTCTAATTGTATTTTGAGCTCTTGTAACTCAGTTGTGTTCATTCGATAAGGTGCCCTTGATACTAGTTCAGCTCCTGGTAGTACTTCGATAGAAAAGTCAAACTTCCTCTTAGGGGGTAAGCCAGGTAATTCTTCTGGAAAAACATCCTTGAGTTCTTTTAAGAAGGGGGTATTTTCAAAGGTTGGTGAATTTTCCTCTTTTCCTTCATCAATTTCAACCATATAGATTAAGCCTCCTCTTCTCCTTTCCTTCTTTAATTGCATGGCCGAGATGGTTTCTATATTAATGGATTTAAACTTTCCTTGGATTTTGACCTTTTTCCCCCCATCATCCAAACATTCAACAATCTTGTTATAGCAATCTCTATTAGCTTGATGGTCTGTTAACCAACTCATTCCAATAATTACATCATATAATCCTAGGGGTGCCACATAGAAATCTACCCTTGTTTCAAACTCGAGAAATTGTACCCTTGCCCTCGGCAAACACTTAGTTACTTCCTTAGTCGCCTTATCCCCATATTGAACTGTCCATGGTAACTCCATTTGATTAACTTTTAATGCATATTTTCTTACTAATTCAGGTGAGATGAAACATTCAGATAATCCAATGTCAATTAGAATTGATATTGGTTGTTCAAATAGTGTACCTGTAGTTTCCACGGGAACATTTTGGTATCTTCCTCTTCGGTTCCTAACTGTTGCATGAATCCTTTGTTGGGGCCCTTGTTGGGGTTGATTAGCCCTAATCTGTCCTTGCATCCTGGGGCACTCTCTAGAAAAATGGTTTCCCCCACACATGAAGCATCCACCTGGAGGACCCCTCCTACCTTGATTTCTAGAGGGATCATTCCTTGTTTCATTGGCCCTGGGTGGATAAGTTATTCTGTTCTGCTAGTCATTTCTGTTATAGTTTCCTCTATTATTATTGCCCCTGTTATTATTATTACTATTATTTCTATTCCTTTGATATTGATTAGGAGGTGGTCTTCTTTTGGAAGAATTATTCCTCTGACCCTTGTTGAAATTAGTGTTTCCATTGAATTCTTGCTTCCTTTTAAATGAGTGGTTCCCATTATAGTTCTGTCCTACTAGTGTTTGAATCTTGCTCTCTTGCCTTGGGGACTTTTCAAGTACTTCATTCATGTTTTTGGGTCCATGCATGTCAACTTCTTCCCCTATGTTGGTATTTAACCCCAAAATGAACTTCCTTGCTTGGCCTTCTTCATCTTTCTGGTACATAGGTACATACTTAAGCAATTTGGCGAACTTATCCCAATATTGTTGAATAGATAGGGGCCCTTGACATAGATTATGGAATTCTGTCACCTTCTCATCAAAGAACAATTGAGGTAGCCACCTATATCCAAAGTGGTGAACAAATTGATCCCATGTGACCATATCCCTGCTATACCCATTTTGTTCCTTGGTGTTGGTCCACCAACTAGCTGCCTCCCCTGTGAGTTGATAGGAACCCCATAAAGCCTTGGTTGTTTTGCAAAAATCTCCTAGCTCAAAATACTTTTCCATTTCATTTAGCCAATTCTTAGCCCCTTCACCAATTTGCCTCCCATCGAACTTAGGAGGGGTGATTTTCTTTAGGTCCTTGGAGAGTTCTAATATGTTATTTTCCTTTCTATTACCCACCATATTCCCTTGATTGCTACTAGAGTTTCCATTTTTGATACCACTTCTATTTTCAAAGTCATTCTGCCTTTCCCTAAGGTCCTGCATTGATTGTTCCAAGAAGTTGATTTTATCTCTTTGTTCGGTTAGAAGGTCAATTATAGCTTGGACCCCATCTTCATTATTTCCTAGGTTGTGTCGTTCCTCTTCATGGTCTTCCTCATGGTTTTCTTCATGGTTTTCCTCATGGTTTTCTTCATGGTTTTCTTCCCTTTGACTCCTAGTATGCCTTCCATTACCCCTTCCTCTTCCTCTTCCTCTTCCTCTTCCTCTTCCTCTTGCCATTCTAGGTTTTTACCTGAAAGTTAAATTATGTAGTTAGTTCTTGATTTAGGATTTTAAAATTTAATTTATATCATTGCAAAACATTCCCTTAGCTGAATAAATTGAAGTGAGCACAAGGCCTAGATTTGAACCTTTGCTCTGATACCACACGTAATAACCCACCATAATTAACTCAACAAAATTGAGTATTCTTTTTTTTTTTTTTCTTTGTGTGTTTAATTTAATCATTATGTTTTATTCAATTGCATACTCTGGGCATCCATCCTATTGGATTAGGCATTCATCCATCGGGGATGAGCATCTAACCATACGGGTTAGGCATTTGTCCATACTTGACATAAGATTTCATCTATCCAATGCGGGATAGGCATCTACCCATATGGGGTAGACATCTTACCCATACAAGGTAGGCATCTATCCAATCAGGATAGGAGGTGCTCTGGCCAGAGGTTTAGACTCATCAGGACCATTTGGGTCCTGAGCCACTCACGAAGTACTACACTCTTCTAACAGAAGTGCATCGAGGTCGCCATCCTTAGGAGTAGTTAAATAACATAATACAAGCCTGAGTTCCGCCTCAGAATTTGGCTTAAATCCTCAGGAAGTCAAGCGAATCCATACGGGATTCCTTTTGAGTATGCATTGATTTACTTTTTCCAATTTAATTATATTTATATTTCAAAATAGGATTCTTACTCAATCCTTCCTTTACCAAGCCTAGACCCCACCCACGAACGCCTGAGTACGAGGGACAACTCCATCCCAAGACTACCTACATACCCGCTTCGGCACGGGATCAAGGTGTAAAGTATGTAGTTCTATTTTCTACTCTATGGTTTGATGTAAACTGATTAGTGGGTACGCAACCCTTTTCTAGGGTCAATGTCCTTGACAGTTTCTCTGTGGTTGCTACCCATGGTGGTAGCACTTAAATAAAGGCTCAAGATGGCCTATTGTTTGTGGCCTAACAACTACATCCTAACACCTATCATGAGCGTCACCCTTGACCAAATTGTCAATCACCAATATCTCTTCAAGATTAAAAAAACAATTTCATAAAAGCATTTTACTTAACCAACCCTAAAGGGGGTTTACTATGGTTTCTCTCAATGGATGAAAAAAAATCATTTAAAAATTATCTTATTAGATTATCGATCCAAGGGGGATTACCCGCCCCTTGGATTTTAACTTCCAAGTGTCCCTTATTACTCCCCGACGATTTATAGGGATGATGCCACAGACATCGTTGATGTAGCTTTATTAGGCGTTAAGTGTAGTAGTTCAACACGATGGCATTACCCATAAGCATGACCCAGAGGCACTGTATATACCGAATGCTACTTGGTTTTGGTTTTCCAACCTCCTTTATTTAGTTTTCTAACTATGAAAACATCATGCTTGAAAGCAATTACTAATTGAACGCGTAAAATTTAAATATTGCAAAGCTCAATTAATTGAAATAACTACTTGATGAATTACATGGAATAAAAACCATAATTAACGTTATTTGTTATTCAAACCTTGGAGTATAACTTTGCATAATAACAATTAGGAAACTTGCATGGAGATGGAAACACCAATAAATTTAATCAATGTGAAGCAATTTGCATGAGGCGGAGGCAGTGTAAGTTACATGCGAGAATATCGCTTATAAAGCCACTAATCCTAAAATAAAATTTGGCTTCAAATCATTTAATGGGGATTAATTGCTAAGTGGATCAAAAAGATCTAATTACAAAATTTGATATAATTAATTACAATTTATAAATTGCTAAACTAAAATGTAAATAAAAATTTATCTAAGTTCAAAATTTTAATAAACCAAAATTATATATATAAAAAGGAATTTAATTAACATATACATAAAAAAAAAATTTCTAACAATTAACATTGCCATACTTTAAGATTTAATTGGCATTTAAAAAGGGGCAAGTGGGAGGGGGACCCCACAGTCCCCTCCACTACCCTGCGGCCACTGCCGCATCAGTGACCGTAGGCTAGTGGAGGGTACCGTAACGGTACCACTCCCCCTGCAGAGTATTAACTCCGCCTACGGCCCAATACCTCGTGCAGAGTGCTGGGTACCGCGCACCCAACAATAAAGACTTTTACATTGCATGAAAGATATATATATATATATATATATATATATATATATATATATATATATATATATATATATATATATATATATATATATATATATATATCTGGGTACCACACACCCAACAATAAAGACTTTTACATTGCATGAAAGAGATTTATAATTACTATATATATATATATATATGATTTCCAATTTTAATTTATTTAAACAAGAGAGTAGAGTTTAACCAACATACAAAATGAAAGCAATATGGATTTATATATAAGAGTAATTAACACAGAGAGTTTATTCAGAGGGATTTATTCCTTAGTTTCAACTATTATCCAGAGAGAAGTGGATTTCCAAACACAAGAATAATAATGGAACTAAATGATAAACAACACAAAGGATTATTCTCAGTGAATCTATCCCTCCACTTCAACTAATTTTTATAGAGAAAATAGATATAACCAGATAAAGGAATCAAATGAGAATATCATAGAGGATTATTCACAGCGAAAACTATTCCTTTAATTTCAACTAATTTTCACAGAGAAATTTATTTTAAGAACGAGATTCAAATTTCCAGAGAAATGAATTAGAGATAAAGATTAAGATTCAATCACACAGGCAAGAGTTTTATTTCAGAAAAAGAGATTTTAAAAGAATAAAGGGAATATGATTTTTTTTGCATAAATCTAAAATCTTGAAAAAAAACAAAAGGCAAGATTATGAGCATATTTCTTAAGGAAAATAAAATAAATAATAGAACTATCTTTTACTTGCTTTATGTGAAAGAAACTTATCAATAATTATTCCTACATAGAAGAAGAGACTTACACTCTAATAAACTTTTGAAAGAAGATCTAAAAGCTATTTTTTTTTATAATGTAAACTTCTCATATGACAAAAAAAGAGAGAACCTGGTTTGCTGAAGCTTGATGTTGAATCCTCTAGCTATCCTTGATCCTTCCTTGCATCTAGAGAGAGATCTTCCAACCACAACTTAAAAAAAATCCTGCAATAAAATGAGACTACCAAAGAAAAACTTGGGAAAATTTCCTTCAAAAACATAATCAACTCCCTTCTTTGAAACTTGAATATAATTTTATAAGAAAATTCCCTCCATTCCACTATCTTGAAAATTGAATTAAAAAAAAGAGATTCTTTCCCAATTTTGGACTTCATGCAAATTGATTAGACTTAGTGGGAGGAGTTACATGCAAGGTGGTGGAGAATCGTCTAGAAACTTCTTATTCTTCCTACAACATGTGTTATAATTAGATGTGGAAAACTAAATAAATAAATAAGAAAAATGTATATTTTCCATGTGTGTGTGTGAGTTTTATTATTTTATCCTTTTATAATATGCATTCAATCATTTAAATAGCTTAACCAAAGAATATAATGGATTTTGTATTTTAAATCCGAAAGTGATAAAGGAGGGTTGTGTCAGGTAACACAACAAAAACCTAATTCTCATCATCAATATACAAACAAGTTGGTACAATCTTGACCATTAGAAATCATGGCAATCTCTTTACATTCTTCAAGAAAATTCCAGCCGCTTCATCAGACTTTTTAACTCATCGCGCATTGTGCATTAGATCCAATCCACTTTTCTCCTTCCCTAGACAAAAACAAACGTGCCAAAACAATTTGAACTTATCCTCATACAATGATCACACGTGTCTCCATCATTACCGCTCATCAGATAATAAACTAACAAACTTGATCGGTTAGGGTTCAACAATTGATAGGGTTTACTAGTTACATTACATAGAAAGGTTTAACCTTTTATAGCGGTTTACCAGTTCAACTTACAAACTTTATACCAATTTACAAAATCTTCCACAAAGCTTTTCTTACCATTTATTAGCCAATATCAAAAACAACCATATCAACAATAGCATGAAATACCATTACCAATTCAATTAACATCAATGACAACATATCATTAATGCAATCTCTATGCAAAATTCCAACAAACTCAAAATGCCAACAATCTCCCCCTTTGGCATTGATGGCAATACAAATATCAACGCCTTTGATTGTTGTTGAGATTAGTGAATAGGAATCTCGGTTTACATTACCAAGTTTTCACCTTGCTTTGTCTATCTTTGGCCTGTTGCTGGTTCACCTAATCAGACACATAATTCTTCTCCATAATCACATAATTCTTCTCCCCCTTCGACAACAATGCCAAAGTGAATACATCAACATCATTCTGCAACTTGATGCTCCCCCTATGGAATACATCCACTTCTTCATCAATCCATGTAAAATTCTACAAGTGGTTCAGGGACTGATGTAATCAACATCATGCTCAACTAACTTCATGAAGAGGGACAACCCCCAATTGACTTCTAAGATACTTGAAAGTGGTCTTAGGCAGAGGTTTGGTAAAGATATCTGCAAGCTGCTCCTTGGTAGAAACATGCTCCAGGACAACATCTTTACTTTGAACTTTTTCCCACAAGAAGTGATATTTCAATTCAATGTGCTTAGTCCTTGCATGCAAAACAAGATTTTTTGAAATTTTTATTGCACTTGTATTATCACACAAAATCTTTATTGGTTCTAAGATTTCCATCTTCAAACCTTCCAAAATGTGCCTCATCCACATAGCTTGTGTACAATCATATAAGTTGCTACATACTCAACTTCAGCAGTAGATTGTGAAGTACAACTTTGCTTTTTACTACTCCATGAAACTATCCTTCCTCTTAGAAAGAATGCTCCACCAGTAGTACTCTTCTAGTCATTAATATTTCCTTCCCAATCAGCACCTGTGTATGATTTCAAATCAAAATTTCTGCCATATGGATACCATAATCCACAGTCAACAGTACCTTTTAGATATCTAAAAATTCTCTTGGTTGCCATAAGATGTGCCTCCTTTGGATTCTTCTGAAATTTAGCAACAATACCAACTGCATGGGCAATATCCGCTCGACTGTGAATAACATAGTGTAATTTTCCAATCATTGACCTATATTCCTTTTCATCTACAGACTTAGATGCATCTTCCTTGGATAATTTACAACCTATAACCATTGGGGTTCCAACTAGTTTACAGTCACTCATACCGAAAGTCTTCAAAACCTCTTTCACATACTTGGATTGAGTAATGAAAATACCATTCTTCATCTGTTGTATCTGTAAGCCTATGAATTTTTTTATTTCCCCTACTAATGACATCTCAAATTCATTCTTCATTTCAGCTGCAAAACAATAACTCTGGTCATCATTACCTCCAAATATAATGTCATCAACAAATACTTCACTAACTAGTATTTCATCTCCTTCAGACTTGAGATAAATGTTGTTGTCGTCACTGGTTCTAGCAAATCCTATCTTCATCAGATGAGTATGAAGTCGTTCATACCATGCTCTGGGTGCTTGCTTTAATCCATACAAAGCTTTATGCAATTTGCATACCATGTCTTCCTTATCTGTCAATGCATAACCATTAGGATTCTCTATATAAACCTCTTCTTCTAGTATCCCATTCAAGAATGCAGACTTAACATCCATCTGGTATACCTTGAACTTCTTATGAGCTGCAAATGCAAGTAATGTTCTGACACCTTCCAGTCTTGCTACTGGTGCAAAAGTTTCTCCATAATCTTCTCCTTCTTCTTGTGCATAACCTTTGCATACTAATCTTGCCTTGTTGCAAACTACAACACCATCTTCATTTAACTTGTTTTTGAAAACCCATTTAGTACCTATAACATTCTTGTTTACTAGTCGGGGTACCAGAGTCCAAGTGTTGTTCTTCTCAATTTGATCCAACTCCTCCTCCGTAGCGATCACCCAATGATCATCACCAAATGCCTCCTTAGCACTTCTAGGTTCAAAGGTGGAGATCATGCAAGAGTTCTCTCTTATTATCCTTCTAGTTAGTACACTGACATCCTTATCTCTAATTATGTGTTCAGGACTATGATTCAGTCTCACATGCCTAGGAATAACATGATCATTCTCTTCAAGTTTAGCTTCTTCATTTTCATCTTCTTCTAAATATATTTGTTTCGATTGAACAAGTACATCAGGATTTGCTTTACCAGTTTCTGATTTAACAGTTTTTGGTTCCAAAAGAAAAATGCAAGGATCTTCATCCTTCTTCTCAGAACTGGTTCCATCTGAAACTTCAGGACATTCATCTACATGAACTTTAGCACTCTCAACAATTTTTTGTGTCTGGTTGTTGAAGCATTTATAGACCTTACTCTTGGTGGAATGGCCAATAAATATGCCTTCATCACTCTTAGCTTCAAACTTGCTTATGTAATCACCTCTTTTAATAAAACATTTGCTTCCAAATATCTTAAAATAGCTAATGTTAGGTGATCTCCCATACCGGTATTCATATGGGGTCTTGTCCTTACCTCTTTTCACTAGAACTCAGTTCATTATGTATACAGTTGTACTTACAGCTTCTTTCCAAAATGTTTTTGCTACACCTCCTTGTATCAACATAGTTCTAGAATCTTCAACCACTGACTGATTGTTTCTCTCTACTATACCATTTTGTTGTGGTGTCCTTGGTGCATAAATATGTTGCTTGATACCATTATCATCACAATACTTAGTGAACTCCACAAAAGTGAATTCACTGCCTTGATTTGTTCTTAGACATTTTAACTTTTTGCCACTCTCTTTCTCAGCTAAGGCTCTGAATGCCTTGAATTTATCAAAAGCTTCATTCTTATCCTTCAAGAATGTGACCCACATCATCCTTGAATAGTCATCAGTGAAGCTCATGAAATATTTGTCACCTTGAATGCTTCTTGTTCTTATTGGTCCACATAGATCTGTATGAACCAAATCTAACAAGTGCTTGGTTGAGAAGGACTTTCTCTTGAAAGTTGAAGAAGTCATCTTTCCTAACTAACATTCTTTACAAAGAGTATTAACCGGTTTGTCTAGCTGAGGTAGAACTCTTACTATCTTAGACTTGCTTACTTTAACAATATTGTCAAAATTTATATGACAAAATCTCCTATGCCAAAGCCAGCTATCATCTAATTTTAAAATCAAATAGTTGCTAACTTTAGGATTGAGATGAAATAGATTACCTCTGGTCCGTTTCCTAGTTGCAATCAATTCACCTTTTTTGTCAAAGATTTTGCACATTCCATTTCTAAACTCCAGTGGGTATCCTTTGTCATTAGTTTGTGCCACACTTAAAAGATTGTGCTTTAGGCCTTCAACCCAATAGACATCGTCAACATTGCTCTTCCCATTAAGAGAAATAACTCCCTTACCTTTACCCATACAAGGTGAGTCATTGCCAAATCTGACAACACTGCCATCAAATTCCTTCAGGGAAAGAAATTTGCTCCGATCACCAGTCATGTGATGTGAACAACCACTATCAATGATCCAATCATCAGAGTTATCCATTCTAGCTACTAGTGCCTTCTGATATGATATTTCTTCCTTAATAGCTACAAACATAATATCTTCACTAGCATCATCATCAGATTCTTCATCAGTAATACCACTGTCAATAGCTACAAGACAATCTCTCTTGCCTTTACCCTTATACTTCTTAAATTTGTCTCTTTTGTATTTATTTTCACCATTAGGGAAATTAGTTGCTATATGACCAATCTTGTTGCACGCAAAACATTTTAAAGGTAGCTTGCCTCTATATTTACATGTGCCTCTAGGTAGTCATTTTGCCAACAATGCTTCAAGTTCCACTAAGTTGTCTTCATCTTCAGTATCTCTGCTAGATCTAGATTCATAGCTATGGCCGGTATCTCTACTTCTTCTCACATATGAGTTATAGACAGAAGCTTTGAATGCAGATTTTGATTTCTATACACTACCATCATATTTATTTAGTTCAAAAGAAGTAAGTTTTTCAATAATAGAGTCAAGAGTTACCTTTGTCTTGTCAATGGATTTCAGCTCCTGAATAGCTGCAACTCAGATAGCATAGACTGGTAGTAGGGTTCTCAGTACCTTACTAATTACCATGGCATCTTCCACTTTCCCTCTTGCACTCTTTATCTCACCCACTATCTCTTTAATCCTTTGACCATAATGTTAGATATTCTCACCTTCAAACATTCTCATGTCATCAAACTTTCCTCTTAAACTCTCCTCTTTGGCAATCTTAACATGTTCATCACCGCTATAAATCTCTTCAAGTTTTTGCCACATTCCATGTGCAGTTTCAAGACCATCAATATCTACATATTCAACATCAAATAAAGAACTGATAATAGCCTCTAATGTTTGGTGATTTTCTTGTTTTTCTTTCTTCTGATAATGAGTCGGGATTCTAGTAGGTGTATTATACTTAGTTCCTATATGATCCCAATACTGACTATTAAGACTCTTAATGTAAATCTTCATTCTATCACTCCATATTCTATAGTTATCTTTGTTGAACTTTGGACCTTCTTGTAAGGAAGTAAAGTAGCGGAAACAACTTCCTACACTAACCTTGAGAGGAGGGTAATGCAAAACTTTTTCAGATCATTACAACAGTTACAGAAAATAGAAATAGATATAATAGCATTCATACCACAACACAGTGATTTACGTGGGGAAAACCCTTTCGGGAGAAAAACCCCACCCTCCAAAAGCAGCTCAATATTTTATTCAGCAATCAAAAACAGATTACAAAATACTTGCAGAGCAAGCTCTTCGCAGGAGTACCACTAATCAGAGATTCAGAGGCAACTCAATAGCCATAAGACTCTTACACACAACCTCTATCTCACACACCTCATAAATAGGAGATACAATACAAGAAACCGTCACACGGTATTACAAAACCATGGGCTAAAACCACCCAATAAGGTGTAGCCGACCTTATCTTCCTTCTAGATGCCCTATGACATGTTAAAGCACACATCAACACGTGTCGCTCCCTTTTTACAGCTCATTTATGTATTCAATACAAATTATTTTTCCTATTTCAGGAGTACAAACTTCCGGAGGCCATAACTTGAGAACCGGGTGTCCGATTGACGAACCGTTTGAAGCGCCGGAAAGCTCGCGAAGTACTCTATCACCTCGTAACCCGCTTCACCGGTTACGGAAACTTTTCAGGGCATTTCGGAGCCTCTAAAGTCCCCAAAATTAAGTTTAAACATTTTATTGCACCCCTCCAAGACGAAAACTTTAATATCTTCAAAACTAGCTGTGACCTTGCGACGCAACTTTACCGGAATGCTTATCTAGCCAACCAGAAGCTTCAGGGAGAGTTTCGCACCATTTCGTACTCAAATAAAAACTTACTATAAATAGTAACCTTGCATAAATGCAAGGTTGAGACACCATTTTTCCCAACAAATCTCCCACTTGTCGAACACCTTGCATGAGCAGAAGGGAATGTCAACACAATGAATCAATTGCTAGGGGCCATAAGGCCCATAGACTCTGAACACCATCTGAACTTCTCTGTGCTCACAGCCTTAGTTAAAGCATCTGCAACATTCATCAAAGTGTCCACCTTAACCAGCTTCACCCTACCATCTTCGACCATATCTCTAACAAAATGATACTGAACATCAATATGTTTGGTCTGGGCATGAAATGTCGGGTTCTTAGCTAGGCTAATTGCACTCTGACTGTCACAGTAAACTGTCACTGTACCTTGTTTTATTCCAATATCCGAACATAGTCTCTTAAGCCAAATGGCCTCTTTACAAGCATGAGTAGCTGCCATATACTCTGCTTCAGTAGTGGATAAAGCAACCACAGCCTGTCGCTTACTCATCCAACTAATTGCACCACCAAACAAAGTAAACACATAAGCACTGGTGGATCTTCTGCTATCAATATCACCTGCCCAATCTGAATCCACATAACCATGGATATCAAGGGAAGTCATGTCTCCAACTGAATTACCATGATAACACAAAGAATACTCTGAAGTACCCTTCAAATATCTGAAGACTCTTTTGACTGCATCCCAATGAACTCTACCAGGATTAGACATATATCTAGAAAGTACTCCCACTGCTTGGGCAATATCTGGTCTAGTACAGACCATAGCATACATCAAGCTTCCAACCGCACTCTGGTAAGGCACTCTACTCATGTCTTCCATCTCCAATGGGGATGTAGGACAATCTAAAACAGATAGTTTCATTCCAACTGTAAAAGGAACACTCAATGGTCTACAATTCTGCATGTTGAACCTCTGTAACACTGAATTCACATACTTACTCTGGCCTAGCCATAGCTTTCTGTTCACCCTATCTCTTCTAATTTCCATCCCAAGAATGTGCTTTACTGCACCAAGATCTTTCATTTCAAATTTAGCAGCGAGCTGAGACTTCAGTTCTGAAATCATACCTTTCCCTTTACCAATGAATAACATATCATCAACATACAATGCAATGAATAAGAAATGATCACCATAAGATTTATAATAAACACAGTGATCTGATTTAGAACGTTCAAATCCCAAACTCAACACATATGTATCAAATTTCCGGTACCACATCCTAGGACTTTGTTTGAGGCCATACAAAGATTTCTTCAATTTACAGACCAAATTACTTTTGCCTTTCACCACATAGTGCTCCGGCTGTGTCATATAAATATCTTCCTCCAAATCACCATGAAGGAAAGCAGTTTTCACATCCATTTGCTCAACCTCTAAATCATAAGCAGTAGCAATAGAAAGAAAAAATCTAATAGACGTCATTTTTGCAACAGGAGAAAATATCTCACCGTAATCAACACCCTCAACCTGAGAGTAGCCTTTTGCAACCAACCTTGCTTTATACTTCTCAATGCTTCCATCTGAACCAATCTTTTTCTTGAACACCCATTTACAACCAATAGGTTTTCGTCCTTCAGGCAATGGTACAAGATCCCATGTATCATTCTTTTTCAAAGCTGCCATTTCTTCCTCCATAGCAATCTTCCAAGATTCTGCATCATTCATACCTAATGCCTCTTCTACAGATTTCGGTTCATCCACACTAGTATTCAGAGCAAAAATACATCTCCAATCATCAGGTGAATACCTTTCAGGTGGTTGTCTATGTCTTGTAGACCTTCGAACAAGCTGAGTTGGAGGTTCTTCCTCCTCTTCTGAAGATTCAGAGCTAGACGAGCTCTCCTCAAATTCTTGCCTATCTAGGGGTCTCGATTCAACTCTTTCAGGTGTAGAAGGAAGTTGAATCACATCTTCTTTTTTAGTCTGTTCTGGCTGCAATGTAACAGAAGGAGACTTAATTTCTCTAAAAATAACACTTCTACTGTGAATTACCTTTTGTGCAATAGGGTCCCAAAGCTTGTATCCTTTCACACCATAACTATACCCGATGAAGATACATTTCACAGCCTTGTTCTCCAACTTTGTTCGCTTCTCCTTTGGAACATGTGCATATGCCTCGCAACCAAAAACTCTAAGATGTCTCAATGAAGGCTTGTGACCTGACCATGCTTCCATAGGCGTTTTATCAACAAGAGCTGATGTAGGAGACCTGTTAATCAGGTAGCAAGCAGTGGCAACAGCTTCAGCCCAAAACTTTTGTTCAAGACCAGCACCACTCAACATACTCCTAGCCTTTTCCATCAGTGTCCTATTCATTCTTTCTGCAACTCCATTCTGTTGTGGAGAATACGGAGTTGTCTTCTGCCTGTTAATTCCACAGTCTTTACAGAATCTATCAAAATCATTAGAGCAAAACTCACTGCCATTATCAGTTCTCAAACATTTTATTTTCTTTCCAGTCTGCAACTCAACCATTGCTTTAAATTCTTTAAAACGACTAAAAACTTCAGATTTACTCTTTAGAAAATAAACCCATGTCCTTCTACTAAAATCATCAATAAATGAAACATAATATGTGGATTTTCCAATCGAAGAGACATCTACTGGACCAAACACATCAGAATGGATAAGATCCAAAACACCACAAGTTTTATGAGAACTCGAGTAAAACTGAACGCGGTTTTGTTTTCCATAAATGCAATGCTCACAGAAATCAAAGTCAAGATTACAATCATTCAAACCTTCAACAAGGTTTTTATTTTTCAAGGTCCTTAGACCCTTTTCTCCAATGTGGTCAAGTCTCTAGTGCCATAACATAGTCTTCTCTGCAGGTAACTTTGCTTCAGATGAAAGAGCACCCTTAGGTACCCAAAAACCATTTCCATCTGCTGAAGGTGAAACCTTCAAATCTTCCAGTGAAGTATCCGCAGATTTACTTTTTACAGAAGTGCTATTACACTCAATAGTGTATGCTTCAAGCTTATACAAAGTGCCAAACCTGACACCTCTAGCAACTACCATAGCACCCTTAATCATCTTACATCCTGCTTTAGAGAAGACTACCTGCACACTTGCATCTATCAGTTTGCTCACAGATAACAGGTTTCGTTTTAATCCAGGGATATGCAGCACACCATTAATCCTTTTTATTCTACCATCAGAAAACCTGATTCTAACTTTACCTCGACCAACAATGTCTAGATGTGAATCATCACCCAAGTACACCTTACCTCCATTAAATCCTTCATATTCAGAAAACCAATCTCTATTGGAAGTCATATGAAAAGATGCACCTGAGTCAATTAGCCAGGCATCATTACCTGCATGAGTCGCCAAAGCCGCAATAAATGCATCACCATCTTCCTTGTCGGACTCAGAATCAGAATCGAACCTTTTCTTTTTCTTCTTCTTCTTTTCTTCTTTGCAGTCCTTACGGATGTGACCCGGTTTACCGCAATTCCAGCAAATGACTTTGGACTTTCCAGGAGATTTCGATCTCCCTTTGGATTTGGACTTGTCGCGCTTCTCATTCTTCTTTCCTTTCTCCTTAGGTCTTCCACAAACGGTTAGGGATTCCTTTGAACTGATGGATACCTTCCTTCACATCTCTTCACCAAGTAGGGCACCCACCACGTCTTCAGATTTCAAAACAACAGAAGTACTACCGATAGTCATAACAAGAGAATCCCATGAATCAGGCAAAGAACAAAGCAAGATCTGGCATTTCTCCTCCTCGTCTATCTTAACACCGACGGATACTAATTGAGCCACAATCATATTGAATGCTTCTAGGTGGTCTGCAATTCGTCCACCCTCTTCCATCTTCAAGGAATACAATTTCTTTCTTAAGAAAATTTGATTTAATAAAGATTTCACTTGATACATCTCACCAAGCTTAGTCCATAGCTTCTTTGCAGAGTTCTCTTCATGGACATTGATTAGAACAGAGTCTGCCAGGCACAGTCTGATTAGACCCTTGGCTTTTTGGTCCATAACATCATACTGAGCTGCCGCAGTAGGATCTGAGGGCCTTTGGACATTCGCATCAACAGCATCCCAAAGATCTCGATCTATTAGCAGATCTTCCATCTTCAGCTTCCACATCTCAAAATTACTTCCATTAAATTTCTCCACCTCTATTCTCCCTGACGAACTCGCCATCTGAATATTCCTGCAACAAGATCAAAAAGTGTCTTCTGCACAAGCTCCCACTCAAATCTGGATTAGTTCAAAAAACCCAACTGCCCACAATTGAAACCAAAGGTGATCAGGCTCTGATACCACTTGTAAGGAAGTAAAGTAGCGGAAACAACTTCCTACACTAACCTTGAGAGGAGGGTAATGCAAAACTTTTTCAGATCATTACAACAGTTACAGAAAATAGAAATAGATATAATAGCATTCATACCACAACACAGTGATTTACGTGGGGAAAACCCTTTCGGGAGAAAAACCCCACCCTCCAAAAGCAGCTCAATATTTTATTCAGCAATCAAAAACAGATTACAAAATACTTGCAGAGCAAGCTCTTTGTAGGAGTACCACTAATCAGAGATTCAGAGGCAACTCAATAGCCATAAGACTCTTACACACAACCTCTATCTCACACACCTCATAAATAGGAGATACAATACAAGAAACCGTCACACGGTATTACAAAACCATGGGCTAAAACCACCCAATAAGGTGTAGCCGACCTTATCTTCCTTCTAGATGCCCTATGACATGTTAAAGCACACATCAACATGTGTCGCTCCCTTTTTACAGCTCATTTATGTATTCGATACAAATTATTTTTCCTATTTCAGGAGTACAAACTTCCGGAGGCCATAACTTGAGAACCGGGTGTCCGATTGACGAACCGTTTGAAGCGCCGGAAAGTTCGCGAAGTTCTCTATCACCTCCTAAATAGATTTTCCAGTTATGGAAACTTTTCAGGGTGTTTCAGAGCCTCTAAATTCCCCAAAATTAAGTTTAAACATTTTATTGCACCCCTCCAAGACGAAAACTTTAATATCTTCAAAACTAGCTGTGACCTTGCGACGCAACTTTACCGGAATGCTTATCTAGCCAACCAGAAGCTTCAGGGAGAGTTTTGCACCATTTCATGCTCAAATAAAAACTTACTATAAATAGTAACCTCGCATAAATGCAAGGTTGAGACACCATTTTTCCCAACACTTCTTTCTTCATCATGATCTACAAGATCTTTTCCTCAAGATGTTAGGATTTTAGATTAAGAGGACCTGAGATGCTCTGATACTAATTGATGGTATGATGAAATAATAAGTATCTGGTAGAATCTTGAGAGGGGGGGTGAATCAGTATATTGAAAAACTGATACAAAGTTCCCAAACTCAAATTCAGTCACTCAAAGTAAACATATCTCAATCAAGATCAATATTCATAAGAATGCTTGACATCAATCGGTTTGAGTGTTATGACAACTTAATAGTAAACAACTCTAATCTTGTAAACATCAAAAATGCTTAATCATAACTCAACATATTCATCTCTCAATGCTTCTGGTTATCATGCCTTATCAAAAGTTAACCAAATCAACAAATAAGATCATAACCACAAGAACATTCACCACTTGACAAAAATGTTTATACGTGGAAAACCCAAATAGGTAAAAACCATGGTGAGATGAGACTCGGAAGGATAGCTATTTGAACTTTTCTGAAGTTTTCCCTGTTAGGAGCCAAGCCTATTGAAGCTTTACAATAAGTCATGTTAAGAACTAATTTTGGTTAGGAATCACCCGGTTAAGGGATTTAAAAATATGCCTTGATGAAAAGCATAATACCCTATTAGGAGTAACCTCACTGGAGGATTTAAGAATCCAAGCTAATGGACCACCTTGTTATAGGATTTAATGAGTAACCAAGCTTGTTAGAGCTTACCCTATTAAGGGATTTCACTTCTGTTGTAATTGTGAGAAAACAATAGGTTTTCTTTATCTATCTGAGTAACACTTCATTTGCTTGATCAGATCCTTTTAAGCTTCAATCTGCCTTCACTCAAAGTACAGATCCATTCACTGGTTAGACAACTACACACTCAACAGGTTTCTATCAATCTTTCCAATAGCCTTTACAAACAACTTCATTGACCTTAAATACAAATCAATTAGGTCAGTAACACAACAAAAACCTAATTCTCATCATCAAGATTACAAACAAGTCGGTACAATCTTGACCATTATAAATCATGACAATCTCTTCACATTCTTCAAAAAAATTCCAACCGCTCCATGATCACTGCTTCATCGGACTTTGTAACTCATCACGCGTTGTGCATTAGATGCAATCCACTTTGCTCCTTCCCTAGACAAAAACAAACGTGCCAAAACAATTTGAACGTATCCTCATACAATGATCACACGTGTATCCATCATTACCAATCATCAGATAATAAACCAACAAACTTGATTGGTTAGGGTTTAACAACTAATAGGGTTTACCAATTACATTGCATAGAAAGGTTTAACCTTTTACACCGGTTTACCAATTCAACTTACAAACTTTACATACCGGTTTACAACATCTTCCACAAAGCTTTTCTTACCGGTTACTACCCAATATCAAAAACAACAATATCAGCAATAATATGAAATACCATTACCGGTTCAATTGACATCAATGACAACATATCATTAATGCAATCTCTATGTAAAATGCCAACAAACTCAAAATGCAAACATTCTTGTTGATAATCTAGAATGTGTATCCATGCTTCCCCCTTTTCTTCTCATCAACTCATAGATTTTCTATTTGTAGTTCATGGATGATGCATTCTCTTTCTCTTTTTATATGACCACTTGTGTTCTTGAGATGAAATTTTCAAGGGTGGTATTGGTGGTTGAGACATTTTGATATTAAGGTCTCTTCGGCTAGTTGACTTGAGGTCTTGTTTTTGGTTTTTATCTTTTGCATTTTGTGTGTCTTTTTATTTTTTGTCTTTTCTTTGTCTTTGTTTGCCTTTTTATTTTTGTTTTGTTTTGTGTGCCCTTTCATGTGATTGAGTGAGTTAAGATCCTAATATTGGGGGCTTGGTTCCTCAAAATTAGTAATGTCTTATACTCCTTTTGATTGTGCTCCTAATTTCTCCTCTCTTTCATCTCTTCATTTACTTTATTGTGAGTATTTGCATACACTTATATTCCCATTAAAGTGGGGGCTAAATCTAGCATCCTAATTGTCACCAGGCCAATTTACACCTCATTTTTTTGCCCCTACTTTAGCATGTTCTATCTTCATCACTTGTCTAGGATTGTTTTATGATAATTCTCTAGTTCTAATGCCATGAACACCCATTGGTGGGTACCCTAGTGAGGTACTCCTCCCCGTAATCCTGATCTTGGTTTTTTTGTAGAGGGGCCATTGCACCCAATGCCATGGTCCCCCTCAATGGGGCCCAAATTTGAATTGGGGCAAGAATCATATCTCCTTAATGGGAATTCATCCTCATGGCTCCACATGACCCTCAAAGGTTGGCCTAATTGTCAATTTACCTAGAAACCCCTATATAAAGATATTTGGTCAATCTAATTTCATCTATCAATTCTAAGACTCCAAGTAATCAATTCCTAGCACTCTTGCATCCATGAAGCACTCATTATCAAGAATTTTCAAAGATCTTCAAGGTTGCATATTCATCCTTCAAGCATTGTGGAGAAAAATTATATCATTCACATGTAAGCATGTGTGCATGTGATTAGGGTTTTGTCATGTTCATGCCATTTCATACAACATATGTGATTACATTCAAATAACAAAGCATCATCATCAAAAATTCTATATTTAAGGTATATGTTTCTAGTATTTATTTCAGTGATTGCATTTATTCATTCAAGGTTAATTCCTAAACCAGGGTTTGACTTAGGAAAACCCCGATTCCCAATAATTTTCTACTTTTTTATTGTTTACAAGAACAAGTACAAAGTAGCATTTTGGAGGAACGACAAGGTTCACAAAGATGAACGGGTTCACCTTTTGATGATGAAAATCTCGGAGGACTAGGGAAACCACCACTATAGTCTTGACAATTCGGGTTAAATTTCAAGGAACGCATATGAACCCTCATCTTCTGCTCAGATCTAGATTTGTGGCTCCATATAATGATTGTAGCTCACTGTTTATGCTTTATCTCTTCAACAATTCATTATTTTACCCTAATCTTTAAATAATTCAAATTCAATTCAATCTTAGAGAAAGAAGAGCCCCATTTTAGAGGCCTAGAATCTCATTAGAATCTTGGTCTATTAGGCTTAGATATATCAAATTCCTATATCTCCCTAATGTAATGGTATTAAGAAAAATTAGTGGTTTTATTATATTCTTATGGTGAAACCCTAATTTTCACCATTACAAAATGCAATGCATATGCTCTTAGAAGTAAAGATTCTTTAATGCCTCTTATGTTTAATATGGCTTATGTGATAGGACAAATTGATCATCTAGTCTAGCTTGGTCTTCCTTCCCCTTTCTTACTAGATGGAATAGTTCTTGACAAAGACCAAATTGAAGAGCTATTGGATCAAAGGCAACAAGAGTGTTCTTTCTTGTAGACACTTCAAGAAAGGGTCAATGTTGTGGAGTTTGAGCAAAGTTTATATCCCCTTGCCAAGATCAACTTTCAACTAGAGTCTAAATTTCCCACTCTTTCCATCATCCCTCTTTGATATATGATCACTGTGGATGTGACTTTTGAAGATTTGTGATGCTACAAACCTCCCTCGAACTCAGACTCGACATTCTTGCAGGATGCATCCCTAAAGTTCTAATCTTATTCCTTCTTTTTGATGTCTCAGCATGGAACCAAAGTGTTTGTGTTCTCTTTCCCCAAAGGAAAGGAACCTCTAAAAGTCACAAGAGCTTTGAATGAATTCTCACATGTTGCATTTTTTTGGTTTTCTATGCATTATTTCTCATGGCCTTCTTAACCTTCTTTTGAGCCCTGATGGGTTGGGTGATTCCACATGTCTTCCCTACAGGATTTTGTGATGGTCTCTTTTTTATTTACCCCTAAACGCTTCACTATACCATCATGTGTCAGGTTTTTGACCTAGATTCAAAGAGGGTCCCATCAACATTAGGAAAGTTGTTTTGCCAGCCACTTGTCTTCCTTGTGGGATTTCCATCAATTTCAAAAGGAATATCAATTTATAATATATTCCTAACCACCACATGCTTAGAATGTTTAAGGCATCCTTTTCCTAATAAATTACACGTGCCATGTTGTTCTATAAAATATGGACGATAAGAGGATCAACATCATGAGTCAATGTAACAAAAAGAAGTGGTGGCACCCAAAAGCCTTTGACACATACATAGAAATGAAAATTGAGCCAAGATAAAGCCAAAGGATAGATGGTTGCAACAATCTCATGATGATTATGGCATGTTGTAGGCAAGCAAGTAGTTTTAGGGTAGAAGATGTTTTATTCTTTTGGGGGTTATTAGTTCTGGGCACCTATAAAAAGGGCAAACATGGGCTTTTTGATGAATTTGATCTTGAACTTTGGAAAAAAATTCATTCAAGTAGTTTTGCATGCTTGGATTTTATTTGATTAATAGACAAAAACAAACTATGCACAAATGGACACTTTTCTCTTATCTTGATTTTAAATGTTATGTCAATGGATTCTTAACTCTTATAATTCCAATTTCACTAGCATGGATAATTGAATCGTGTTGTTTGACTCTTTTGATTATTTATGATAGAGATTTTGCGGTTGTATCATGTCAATTTGATCAAATCATCTTTTATATTCATGAATAGATAAATGTGTTGGCAATTGACACTCAATTGGTTGGTTTCACTATGTTGTCATTGATGGCAACATGGTATCTTGTTCCAGCTTCATGTTTTGGTTCAGTTGTGTACCGACAGGCACTTCACAGACACTACATTGGCACCAACACCAACGGGATAGAAGGATTTCATTCGTTACTGACAATACAGGCCAACATGGTTTAGAATATGGTTATCAGTATTGGAGACCGACATCTCTTGGATCCAGCATCGACAATTATTTTTATATTCATGTATTTATGTTATCTAACCGACATGTAATTTGATATTGTAATAATCTTGTAAGCCGACATAAGGCATGATAAGTTGTATAGGGTATATAGGTCAGTTGGATTAGATCATTTTGAGATAGAAATGGTGATAGAGATGTGGATGTGATATAATGAGAAATATATCAAAGAGATTATGTATGTGAGGATATTTATGTAGGGGTTATTCTGGAAAAGGGTTTAGGGTTTCAGACCAGAACAGACAAAGCTTAACCCGAAACTATATTATGGCGTAGAAGATGTTATATTACCAATTCAACACTTCTCCAAATTGTAGTATAGATTTATATGTAGTCAGTGAGGCTCCTTTTGTGATTGAGCAGTGTGCTCTAGGCTATAAGCCTTCTTGCAAGTGCAGGCCCCTCATATTTTATAATATCTCTTGATATGGCCAATGGATTGATATTGTGGGTCACAAATCCCACTGTGGTTTTTCCTCTTTGAGTTTTTTTGCGTATAATTTTGTGTGTTGTGGTTCTCATTTTTGTGATTGGCTTATTGGTTTCTTTACTTCTTTCAATTCTATATGTACCAGTATATCGGTTGGTGTATGCATGTTTTAATAAGGTTAAAATTGGACTTCCTGGTAAAACATTGATTCACCCCCCTCTCAGTGTTATTGGATTCCAACAATTGGTATCAAAGCTTTGTACCTTGAAGGAAGTTTAAGAGCTTGAGGGAGATCTTGAATCCGGAATCCATGGATATGGGTTTGGAGAAGAAACTTGAGATGGCACTTGAAGATTATGATGCTGAAAGTTTGAATAACTTGAAGCTACAAAATGAATTGAATTATGCTAAGGAATTCATTCTTGTCCTACATGAGAGGCTATCATCTATTCAAGCAAGGAGGAAGGAACTTTTGCAAAGTTAGGATGATGAAGAGAAATATACACTTAAGGAATAATGTCAGAAGCTGAGTCAGGAGAATACGGTCATGATAAATGAAATGCAAGGTATAACTATGAGAATGTCTAAGGAGATTGAGGACCGAAAGAAAAAGGAAGAAAATCTTGATGTATCCCTGAAGAAAAAATTTGATATGTTGGAATTGATATGTTGAGAACTGATTTAGTACAATCCCAGAGTAATGAACAGGAGCTTGAGAGACAAATGGTAATTTTGAGAGAATATCTAACTACTGCAAGTGAGTATAAAGAAAAATTCAAGATTAGTTTAGCATAGCTAAATGGGTTGTTGAAGAGACAAAGGCAGATTGGAGGTTCTAGTAGACTTGGATTTGAGCAAGGATAGAGTTCTGGTACTACTAATGAAGATCAAAACCATAAGACATCAATAAGGCAGTTTAATGCTTATAAATTTAATGGTAGATGTTGTGTTTGCAATAGATTTGGTCACATGACTAGGCAATGTAGAAACAGAGCAAATCAGAACCCTGATTCTGATCCCGATAAATGTTCTAAATACAATAAGTATGGTCATAAGATAGAATATTTTAGAATGAATGTTAAATGCTATGCATGTGGAAAATTTGGACATATGGCTAATCAATGCAGATCAAGCAATTTCACTGGTTTTAGCAAAGCAATTCAAAAGAACAATGTTACATGTTATGCATGTAATGAGGTTGGACATATTGCTAAATTCTGTAGAAGTAGAAATCCATCGGTTGATAATGGAGGATCTAATGAGAAAGGGAAAGAGAAGGTAAATTAAATCTGGCAAGATCATACTCAGAGATGGGTCAGGAAGACTAAAGAACAATCAGCAGATAGGAAGGCACTGGTTACTTATCTAACAGAGGAGGTTGCTCCTGCACTGCCAGGAAGCTCATCTGGTAACTAAGGTAGATGCCTTAGGGGTAGGAAAAATTTATGAAGATACTGCATATACCCCAAGAAGATATTCTAGAAGATGTTCCAAACATTGGAGATGCTTATCCAGCATGGATATGTTATGTTCGAGATTTGGTATCTTTCACTGGTAGTCATTGCTGTCAATGAAAGATTAGGGTCTTTCTTGGAGGATAAAAGGTCGAATTCACTTTATTTTTTATCACCTTACATTCAGAGCAATTTCAAAGTGATTAAGACTAATTTAGAGAAATCAAAGGTTATTCAGTGCGATCAGATATCTTTTTGAGCGACTTCACCAGCAACTAGAAGAATTTGTTAAAGGTTTTCACCTAAAGCAATCATCGGGTATTTATCCTTAAACATGGAAGTGGGATCATCATATATTCCTATATTTGTTGCAAATCCAATTGTAGTAGAGGTCAACGACTATCCCAAGCCAATTTTCAAGCGGTATCCACATGTGGCTACCCTGGAAGATTTGGTTGGAGCATTTTTGCATGTTCCAGAGGGAGTTGTTTATGTTGAAGATGTTAGGGAATACATACATTGTCACATTGAGGACTTGGGGATATTTGAAATAAAGGGAATGTACATGAGTGAGCTGATGGGAGAATCTAGAAAGATAAAACTGACATACGAGCACATTGAAGACTTAGGGTTTACCGACATTCTAGACATTCCAGAATTTGAAGATAAAATAATTAAGTATGTTTTGAGCAGAGTACATGGAGAATTTATCTAGTTAGATAGACCATACAAGATCACCAAGGAAGCCATCAGGGCAATCACTGGTTTACCATAGGTTGGGCAACGTCCATATAAGAAGGTTTTGAATGATTATGTCAATAAAATCACCACCGCGACATCTGATAGGCGATGTATGAGAATAAGCACTATTATAGACCTGGACATCAGATTCAGTAGAATGATCATCGGGTATAAGGTAACTCAGTCAAACCGGCTGAATTCTATTTCTAGTTCCTTCATTTTCATAGCATACAAAATGATGAGAGAAAATGAGAAATTGGATCTATGCGGTTGGATGTTGGATGAACTGCTAATAAACCTAGGAAAGATTAAAGGTGAAAAGAAAGGAATTTTTCAGTATGGCAACTTAATTGTCTGCTTAATGTTATTTTTTATGAATGACACTCTTGGTTTTGGGAAGAGGCAATGGGCATTTGATATCCCGGTAGGAAGACAATTGAAATAGTCAATTGCTACTTTAGGTAGTCAGAGAGATGATAAAGTATGGGGATATTTTAAGGGATTATAGAAATCTATGAAGTCTAGGGAAAGGTTTCCTAGGCATATTATTGAAAAATACTCAATCGACATATGCTTCATGGTGAAGAAATATGAAACACTCATGGAAGTGATTAAGCCCCAGAAGATTTGGATTGAGAAAATGGGCTATGAAGTGCATACACAGATTTTAGATGCTTATGCAAAAATGTTGATTGATGCACATGTTGATGAGGTTGAGAAGCCATGCAGTACTACAAAATAGAAGACACAAGAGGTTGAAACTGAGTTCAACCGGAAGAAGAGAGAGAAAAAGGAAGTTAAGACAAATAATTTTGTAGAAAAAGTTTCACAGGACATCAAAGCATTGATTGATGTTGTCCCAGAGAAAGGAAGGAAGAGAAAAGAACCAGAAGTGTTCATTGAGACTATCATAGCTGAGTCTAAATCTGAGGATGATACACCCTTGGCATTCAAGAGGGTTGTAAGGGAGAAAATAGAGGAAACAAAGGTAGAGGCTGAAAAGCAACTGGTTAGGAAGGTTACATTCAAAATATCAGCACAGAAGCAAGCACCAAAGGTAACACCTTCAGCTCCATCTAGTACTGCAAGAAGGAAGAAGAAGAATGGCATTGATGCGGCTACTCAATCTGGTAATGTAACTACCATCCCACCAAAAACTTGTGCAGAGTTAGTAGATGAAATTACTAAGGATGGTATGTTAAAGAATGTACAGTTTTACTATGATCATTTAGATAATGTTGAACAGAGAGAGGTAGAAGAAGCAATATTGTTATATTTGGGTATTTATAAGAAAGCCTTGATAGAAATTGAAGACCAAATACTAGTAGAACAATATGATATTTTAGATGCTAGGAGGCTGTCAGCAATGCAAGAAGAAAAGCATATTAAAATTCAAGAGTTGTTATCTATTTGTGTTACTATTGCTCCAAAGGAAATGGAAAGGACACTTGAGGTAGTAGATAGAAAAGTATTTAATAGCAAGCATATAATAACCAGTCTGATGCTAGGAAGGGTAAATGAGAGAATAAAGGAGACCCACAAGGCATGGGTTAAGTTCTTAGGAGAGAACAGAGGTTTCTTTACTTCACTATAATCAAAGACAGACACTGCAGATGCCTGGTTGAAGGAAAAGGAAAGGGTATTATGGGTACTTCACCCTTAATTTTAAAGAACATTAAGATAGTGGAAATCAAGCCCCGGGTAGATACAAATGTACAGACAGATATTGAGACACCGGCTAATATAGAGAATGAAAAGGTTGATGATGTATAAGATACTAATATTGAGTGTAGTACCCCTGCCCTAATCTATTTCTAATCTTGGTTTAATCTTGGTTAGTTATCTTAATTTAATGTTATAGTCGGATGTTTGATTTAACGCATAGTTGTTGATGTGGTTTTCACACTAGTGTATGCAAGTTGTTAGTGTACCTCTTTCGTGGTATTAATATCGGGCTAATGCTTTCATTAAATTTTATATATGTATGCATGTATGACTCTTGGTTGCAGAAGATTTCAGGTACTACGCCGCATGAGTGCGAGGTTCGTCTTCACCTGGATGTACAGGTTTGAGTGTACCCTTTTTAATCCTTAGAGTTGGATTAGGTGGTCGTAAGACCCTAGTTGACCTTAGTTGTGCTCAGGTGAGCATCGTCAGTCATCGTCGGTAATCCTTTTTGTTTGGGTTTGCGAGTCGTCTGTTTGGTTGACTTTCTCGGTTTGCGTGCTTGGTGTGTATGGATAAATTGATTAATTAGTCCTTAGTAATTATTTTGATTAAATATGTATTTGTGCATTAGAGATTAAGGGACTAGATTAATCGGGGTTTCGTTATACGATTTTCGTTGATATTGGATTGCTCGTTTTAAATTGGGAGTAAGTTCGATTAAATGACTGATTTTGAATATTAAATGCATTTTGTATATGTTGTTGAAAAGAAAGTTTTGTATTTAATTGCGATAGATTTAATTGTATTCTGTTGGCTTTTGAAATTAGAAAGGTTAAATTGAATTAAAGGGAGAAATCAATTTTGAATTGAAAAAGCAAGTCAATTTGTTACTATAGTTAGAAAAGAATTAATTTGGAGAGTTATTTTTAAATAAAAGTTTTTAATTCCAAAAATGGAATTTTGGTCAACTCTTCCATATAACCTAAAAAAAAAATTGGAAAATTTTGGGGTGGATGGATATTTTGGAGAATTTTTTTTGGTTGGAAAGTAATTTTGGGATAAAATTGGGGGTTTGGGGGGAGGAAGATAGTTTTTCTGGATCTGGCAGGATTGGGCTCTCCTTCAGCTCTTCCAGGAATGCGTATGGAGGTAGGATTTACCTTAACTATTCTTCCTTGTTGTTTTGAAATGGTCTGTTGGGTGAAATTGATTGTTGGCAAAATCCAACCTTTTAAATATTGTTATCAGTTCTAAATTTGGAATTGTGGGTTAAAATCCATGCTTGTGGCTTGTGTTCTTCAAGAAAATTTCATAGTTAGACCATTGTGTTAATATGATTCTTTTTGCCATGCCTGGTTTTGTTAATAAAAATCAATAGATTTAATGGAGGTGTGTTATTCCTCATAGCTATTTGGGTGTTTGAAACCCTTTTGTATTTGGGAAGAATGTATATCATCAAAAATATGATACCCAAAACATAGTTCTTATTAAATCGAAATTCATTATGAAATTTAGGATGGGCGTTTGTTTAAAGTTTCGGACTGTGTGTTTTAAAGAAAGAGCAATTATATTAAAAAAAAAAAAAAAACGGACTGCGCGTTTGTTGTTTTAACTGTTGGTTGGGGTTTGGAGGGCAGGGAGCGGAGCTCCACCTGCTCCTCCTCCCCTCCCCCTGCACGTTCCCCTTACTCCTCCCCCGTTCCCTTGCTTCTTGCTCGCAGACCGCTTGTGGCCGCGGCACACTGCGGTGACCACAGGGGCCGCGGTGGCCGCAGGGCGCCGCGGAGCCTGCAGGCACCACAGTGGCACCGCCGCACGGGAATTTCCCTCGGCTAGGGTTTGGGCGCCCAGCCATCCCAGTTGGGAGGTGGGCCCCGCCCTCGCCTCTTTTTAAAATGCGTTTTTTTTTAAAAAAAAATTAAAATTATTTTTTTTAAATGTATTTTTTTTATATTAAAAAAAAAATGCATATGATATTTAATATCATTTTAATGTAAGTTATTTTAATGTTAAGTTGTAATCAGAATTGTAATTATGATTAAGGTTGCATCATCATGATTAATGTTAATTGGATATTAATTAATTTTATAATGGAATTTATAAGTTAATTATTATTCAATTTCATTTTATGGTTTATGCACTCCTTCTAATTAAGTTCTACAACTGTAATTTCGCAATTGAATATTATCGATTATATTCTGATTGATCTTGGACTAATAAATTTATATCTTACCTTCTAGCTGATTAGAGCATTTGGCTAATTGAGGTATTATTGTTTAAAAACAAAATAGAAGATTATGTTATTGGAAAACTGTTGAAATATGTTATAATTACTAATTGATGAGGTTAAATATTATTCCAGAACATATCATTTGAGTAATTGAGAAGTAAGTGAAATATTTATCGCTGGGTATTTGAATTTAAACGATGTGCTTTTGGAAATGATTATCTTCATTAGATTCTCTTTTTATAATTATATTTCCGTGATCCGTATTATGCATCTGGGTTTGAAAAATATGAAACTGTAGAGGACGGTTTTGAACTAGTATGTCTATGACGTTTTAATTGGAGATTAAATATCTTATTTATTTGATTAATGGTTGTCTGAATTTTATTAATATGAATTGGTTTAAAAACTCATGATGGCTTTATATGTCTGTTCAATGCTTTGGACCTTAGAGAGTTAGAAAACCAAGAACAACCTATTCCTAGATGAGGTAGATAACTGTAATCTGATTTAGATCTTGTAGAAAACTTGATCGACTTTTAATGTTTAGATCAATTTAGAAAAGATTGTATCTTCTGGATATTGCCTATGCGAGTTTAATTTCTGTATTCGCTTTTAATTATGAAATGGCAAGTTGTGCTTGTTTTGATAGGACCCTGTCGTATGGCATGATTTGGGGTACCTGTTTCAGTCCTCGATTCCGAGTTGACTGTTGTGTGGTGGTAGTGTTGTATTTGGTCATATCCTCTATGTGTGAGTCGAATGATGATTTGTGGTTGACCATTGTTGGTCAGGTCTCTAGTTAGAGTACCGTTAGTAAGTGTGCATCTCTAAGTCGTGTTTGACCTGATGGTTGTTTCTCTCTTCTTGAACTCCGTTCGTCTGACCATGTCTATTCCTTGGTTTTGAGTTCGTCTGAGTTTAGTCTAGTGTCATATGGGAAAGTGGCTGTTGGGTAACCCGTCGAAAGTGAGTCTAATAAGTGATAACCTAACAGTAGATTAGAATGTAATCTCTAAGTAAGTTAATGTGCCTCACACATGGGACGAGTGCTATCATAGACTCGGCATGCTGTGAGAAGGCCTGAAATGGCAAACCACCATCCTTGTCTTCACGAGAGGATGTGTGGGTCCACATGAGGCTTGGATGGGCCGAAAGCTCGGATTAGGTTGCCAGGGTAACCCAGTGTATGGGGCCGGGACCTATGAAGACTTGCCATGGTAACCATACCAGGTTGTGTGATGACACTTGTCCCTACGTTCGCTAGTGTGTTGTCATTTTGTCTTGTTAAGAGTACCTTTGTGGGTCGTCCTTTTGTTTATGCCCTTGTGAGTATCGGTTTTGTGTTAGACCTTGGGTGGTGATGACTCAGTTTTATGGATGCTCTTATGGACCTGTTGTATTAGCTTGATTATGTTCAGTTGGATCCTGTTCTTTTCAGGGATCGTTTATGTATTTTATTGACTGATGTGGTCGCTTGTATATTGTATATGTTTCACCTTGATGGCCGGATTGTAATGGTGTAACCTCTTGAATTCTTAACTTTATTAATTATCAGAGGGGTCTTGCAGTTGAGCAGACCCAGAGATGTAGCCCTTTGAGGGTGAACTCCGAGATCATTATGGTGTTATGTGATGCTTTCTCTTATGTTTCCTTTATTCAGCTTTATCGTGTATGATTAGCTTATGTTAGAATGGTTAAGTGGATAAATGGAATTAACTTTAAATGCTTATATTCAGTCTCTTATTGAATGCCATGTTGATCGAATGCGTAAGTGGTTTAGACGAGAATTATCATTGATGCATGTATGTAATTGTCTTTTAAAATGCAATAAGATGGAATATGAAAGAATGTAACTTAGAGTAATGGAATATATAATCAGTTGTTGATTAGGGAAAATTTAGTATGCTTGAAAGATCTCATATGTTTATGATGAAATTCTAGTGTGTTAGAATATTAGATGTATGGCTTGTAATTTTAAATGAAAAGCTTGCATGAGGATTATGAATAGATCTTAATGGATGAATCTTTGCTTGTGATTTATATTTCCATCTTTTGAAAGAAATGATGCTGATTAAGAATTATCTCGTTATTAAATAATCAGCTTATTGGATTAATTGTGTGAGTTAAGTGAATTGTGAAATTTAGTAATCTCGTTGGGAAACTCTTTAGGTGTTAGTTGATGTCTTCCGCTATGTAATCTGAATCTTTGATATCTTGTTATATCTTATGTGGTGTAACTTTTAAAAAATAAAAATAAAAAATTATTGCACTCTATTCTTGTGTTATGGCTTAATCCCTTCGGGGTTTCTTGGCGGGGCATTACATTTGGTATCAAAGCCCATGTTGCAAACATTGGGATCTCTGGTGTCGCGTGTGCCCTCTATTGGTGTGAGGTGTATCGACCTTATGTGTATGCTTGTCCTCCTTTTGCATGTGAGTGATTGAGCAGACCTTAACTGGTGTGTAACGTGTGTGTGTTCACACCTTGTTTTCGCCTTCTTGATGTTGGCATTTGAGTGTTTATATGTGCATTGTGTGCTTATTGATGTCTTGGTGTACGGTTACTCTTATTTTGAAAGAGAGTCATATGTACCTTCCCTTATTGAGTGTTGTACTCTTTAGACTAATCCATTTGGGTTGGTCTGTGCTTGTCTTGAATCTGAAAGTGTGAATTGTGTTTGTTTAAAGATTATGATCTAGCTTAGTGTTGTCCACTTGAGGGACTAATGTGGCAATTATTGAATGCTTATTTTGTGGAAAATTAAATGATTATCTCCATTCCTCTCTCTCTTTCTGGAAATTAAAATGATTAGGATATGGGTAATTATCTTTGATTTGAGTTTCTTGTTTGCAAGAGAGAAAAGGGTGCGACTTCTTGAACCCTTGAGTGAGCCTTAGGATGCTTATGTTTTTAGATTATTAAAGGGCTATGGGTTTAAAAATTTATTTTGGTGATTGGGGAAAAAACTGTATGTGTATGTTTAAAGAACTCTCCATGTGTATGTTGTAGGAGTAGCATGATTAAATTCTATCTTAGTAAGGTGCATTTCTTTGTGGATAGTTGAATTATGTGAAACTGCTTGGTTGGTAGAAGAAGTATTAAAAAGAGCATGTTATTGTAGCTTCGAGAGAGTATTAATGTGTTTTCCAAAAGATTGTTTTATGTGTTTCATTAAACTAGTTTGATTGAAGATATATTTTAGCAAATGCTCCACTGAACTCGCTTTTGGGTATATGTAATTACCTTAATGTGTTTAGAAGTGCGAATGAAAAGCTTGTTTGATGTGCATGCATTAATATGTTTTATTTGGGTAATAGCTCCTTGCTTATCTTTGATCGTAATGTGATCTTCTAATAGGTTGCAAATTATGGCATGTGTCTATATTGTATTATTATAGTGAGTGTTCTTAAGAGGTCTTGCATTATCGGAAAGATTGCCTCTCTTGATCTCTGTTATGTTTGGAAAACTAGAACCTCCTCTTGCAACCATAATTATTGGAAATGTTTTGTTAGGCTGATTGTCATCCTTCTAAAACGGTAGTGAAATGAAAACCGTGTAATTAAAATGATAGGCTTATAGTGAGAAATTTTATAATGTAGTGTGATCTTGTTTGATCGTGTGTCTTCGTAGAAATAGTTTGGTTATCAAACTCTCTTTCCCTTCTCTTTGCCTAATCATAAGAATTTTAGAAATGGTATTAACGAATGCATTGATTTAAACAGAATGTTTATAAAACATGTGAAATTGTACTATTGCATTTTGGCATCATAGTGATAGATGAAAGTCCTCTTTGGGAAAAGAAGTTGCATAGTTAGTAATTTGGTTTTGAATGCTTGGTGAAATGTGATAAAGATATAGGAATGATGTTATTTCCTTATATAATTCTGAATTGTTAATAATTTCAGTACTTGAATCTAGAGTGAACTTGATTCAGTTATTTATATAGAAAGCATCATTGAAATCTTCCTTGTATAGATGTTAGCGTACTGAAAAGTACTCCCCATAAATGTGACTAAACCAGTACTGGTGTATTTGTGTGTATTGTAAGAAACCAGTGCTTATCTTGTGTGCCCATGGATTGGTGAAGTAATCAGCCATGGAGGATATGTAGCTTATGAGTATGGGAAACCGTACTGTTTATGTGATGTTGCTTATTTGTCTCCCTACTAAGTACCAAACCTCGGGTTGTGGGTAACTCAGTATGTTAAGGGGTAGTATTCGAAGAAACCGTTCCTTGAATAGTATGGATTGGCGTACGAGTAATGTCGGCACGAAGCGACGTTAGCTTCTCTACTTCGAGGAATGATATAGTTGTACTACTAAACTGTATCAAAGGTGTACTCAATACTTTCCCTTTTGATGAATCTATTTATAGGTTTATGTGTGTCAGCCTATTTCTCTCCTTTATTTGAGCATTTGGGTGGTGATTCTTATGTATAGTGATGGTATAATTTGGAGGATCCTTTGCCTTGTCTTCATGAAAGGTAGGTTTATTCACATTTGCTGCCAGTTAGTATGGGTTGGTGGGCATGTGGGTGGACCCTAGTCATGTATACCTCTGACTTACGGCGAGTATCCTTCTAGATACGTCGCTATGCGGGATGTGACCTGCGCGTGCTTGTTTCGCGAGGTACACTACCATGCGGGATACGTCCATTGTGTGTGTTCTCCACTTGGGGTATTGCCATGCCACGTGACGACGTGATGCGGGGTGTTGTCGGGGTGCACACCGCCATGCCATGTGGGTAGTGTGACTATGTCGCACCACATGATGAGCTACTGCAATAGCTAGTCAGTTGTTCCTTCCTTCCTCGTTGGTGGCTAGATGTTAGTCACATAGTGATTTTATGTGCAGTTGTGATATTCTTTATATTTCTTTGGGGATCAGCAATTTATTTTACTTTGACTTTGAAGGTTTAGCCACGATCTTGTGATCTTTTGCACTTTTGATTTGGTGTTGCAATTCTAGATTATTTTCTTGTCTTACTGTTGGAATTGAGGATTTATTATCTTTATTCATCTGTACTTTGGTGGCTAAACTGGTTTATCCTTATTGTTTTCGAATGCTGGTCTTGTGTCGAAATGTGAAATTCCTCTCCATAGACGTATGATACGGATTTGGTAGAGTGTGTGCGAGGAAGTTGTTGTAGGGAACCTTGAGGATGGGGGTATGTGAGGTTGTGATGCAGCTAGTACCCACTACCTACCTTTGTGTGGTGACTATCTCTTGGAGGCTAACCACCTTTCTCAACAAGGGATATTCACAAAGGTCTTGTATGGAAGGTAGCACCGCTATGGTGTGCCTAGCACCATCGAGCCATTGAGTGAGATATTGGATATTTATGATCATATTGTTGTTCTGAGATCAGGCATAGAGATGCTGATCGTGCAGGTTATCTTTGACCGAGCATTAGACATGCTCACATGTGGCCTTTTCTGTTTTGCATTCCAGTTATGTGGATGGTTATTAGTTGTATCATGGAGTAAATTGTGTTATCTTGTCACTATGTTATGGGGCATAGTCTTTGGAAAGGTTTTCTTATGCCTGGCAAGTGTAATCAATTGAGTTATTTATGTTGCTCTTATTTATTGAAAGTTAAGTTGGTAGTAGAAATTGATATTTGAAGCTAGTTCTATTCAATAAAATTTTATGATAGAGATGGATTGGTAAAGGAAATTGATCATGATGGCGTGTTTTCTTGTCATTTTTGATCGATGATTATGGTAATTGTTGTTTACCTCTTTGTAATGCTTTAATTTGGTGTAATGAAAAGGAAGAAAATTCTTGTTTCTCTGCTATGATTGTGGATAATTCCTAGAATATTTTAAGGAATGTATGGTTTTAGATGTATCTTGCCAATGGATTATGGCGTTTGTAAAAGATTTTGCAATAATATTTCATTTATTGATGGAAAGATTTCCATGTGCAATTTGATCTTTGTTGAATGAGTTTCAGGGCTGATGCATACGACATGTTCTCCATCTAGCCTTACGACTTCCAGGAGTAAGTCGGAACCTAGGGGGGGAGAATGTAGTACCCCTGCCCTAATCTATTTCTAATCTTGGTTTAATCTTGGTTAGTTATCTTAATTTAATGTTATAGTCAGATGTTTGATTTAACGCATAGCTGTTGATGTGGTTTTCACACTAGTATATGCAAGTTGTTAGTGTACCTATTTCGTGGTATTAATATCGGGCTAACGCTTTCATTAAATTTTATATATGTATGCATGTATGACTCTTGGTTGCAGGAGATTTCAGGTACTAGGCCGCATGAGTGCGAGGTTCATCTTTACCTGGATGTATAGGTTTGAGTGTACCCTTTTTAATCCTTGGAGTTGGATTAGGTGGTCGTAAGACCCTAGTTGACCTTAGTCATGCTCAGGTGAGCATCGTCAGTCATCGTCGGTAATCCTTTTTGTTTGGGTTTGCGAGTCGTCTGTTTGGTTGACTTTCTCGGTTTGCATGCTTGGTGTGTATGGATAAATTGATTAATTAGTCCTTAGTAATTATTTTGATTAAATATGTATTTGTGCATTAGAGATTAAGGGACTAGATTAATCGGGGTTTCGTTATGCGATTTTCGTTGATATTGGATTGCTCGTTTTAAATTGGGAGTAAGTTCGATTAAATGACTGATTTTGAATATTAAATGCATTTTGTATATGTTGTTGAAAAGAAAGTTTTGTATTTGATTGCGATAGATTTAATTGTATTCTGTTGGCTTTTGAAATTAGAAAGGTTAAATTGAATTAAAGGGAGAAATCAATTTTGAATTGAAAAAGCAAGTCAATTTGTTGCTATAGTTAGAAAAGAATTAATTTGGAGAGTTATTTTTAAATAAAAGTTTTTAATTCCAAAAATGGAATTTTGGTCAACTCTTCCATATAACCTAAAAAAAAAATTGGAAAATTTTGGGGTGGATGGACATTTTGGAGAATTTTTTTTGGTTGGAAAGTAATTTTGGGATAAAATTGGGGGTTTTGGGGGAGGAAGATAGTTTTTCTGGATCTGGCAGGATTGGGCTCTCCTTCAGCTCTTCCAGGAATGCGTATGGAGGTAGGATTTACCTTAACTGTTCTTCCTTGTTGTTTTGAAATGGTCTGTTGGGTGAAATTGATTGTTGGAAAAATCCAACCTTATAAATATTGTTATCAGTTCTAAATTTGGAATTGTGGGTTAAAATCCATGCTTGTGGCTTGTGTTCTTCAAGAAAATTTCATAGTGAGACCATTGTGTTAATATGATTCTTTTTGCCATGCCTGGTTTTGTTAATAAAAATCAATAGATTTAATGGAGGTGTGTTATTCCTCACAGCTGTTTGGGTGTTTGAAACCCTTTTGTATTTGGGAAGAATGTATATCATCAAAAATATGATACCCAAAACACAGTTCTTATTAAATCGAAATTAATTATGAAATTTAGGATGGGCGTTTGTTTAAAGTTTCGGACTGTGTGTTTTAAAGAAAGAGCAATTATATTAAAAAAAAAAAAAAAACGGACTGCGCGTTTGTTGTTTTAACTGTTGGTTGGGGATTGGAGGGCAGGGAGCGGAGCTCCACCTGCTCCTCCTCCCCTCCCCCCGCACGTTCCCCTTACTCCTCCCCCGTTCCCTTGCTTCTTGCTCGCAGACCGCTTGTGGCCGCGGCACACTGCAGTGACCACAGGGGCCGCGGTGGCCGCAGGGCGCCGCGGAGCCTGCGAGCACCGCAGTGGCGCCGCCGCACGGGAATTTCCCTCGGCTAGGTTTTGGGCGCCCAGCCATCCCAGTTGGGAGGTGGGCCCCGCCCTCGCCTCTTTTTAAAATGCGTTTTTTTTTAAATTCTTTTTAAAATTGTTTTTTTTAAATGTATTTTTTTTATATTAAAAAAAAAAATGCATATGATATTTAATATCATTTTAATGTAAGTTATTTTAATGTTAAGTTGTAATCAGAATTGTAATTATGATTAAGGTTGCATCATCATGATTAATGTTAATTGGATATTAATTAATTTTATAATGGAATTTATAAGTTAATTATTATTCAATTTCATTTTATGGTTTATGCACTCCTTCTAATTAAGTTCTACAACTGTAATTTCGCAATTGAATATTATCGATTATATTCTGATTGATCTTGGACTAATAAATTTATATCTTACCTTCTAGCTGATTAGAGCATTTGGCTAATTGAGGTATTATTGTTTAAAAACAAAATAGAAGATTATGTTATTGGAAAACTGTTGAAATATGTTATAATTACTAATTTATGAGGTTAAATATTATTCCAGAACATATCATTTGAGTAATTGAGAAGTAAGTGAAATATTTATCGTTGGGTATTTGAATTTAAACGATGTGCTTTTGGAAATGATTATCTTCATTAGATTCTCTTTTTATAATTATATTTCCGTGATCCGTATTATGCATCTGGGTTTGAAAAATATGAAACTGTAGAGGACGGTTTTGAACCAGTATGTCTATGACGTTTTAATTGGAGATTAAATATCTTATTTATTTGATTAATGGTTGTCTGAATTTTATTAATATGAATTGGTTTAAAAACTCATGATGGCTTTATATGTCTGTTCAATGCTTTGGACCTTAGAGAGTTAGAAAACCAAGAACAACCTATTCCTAGATGAGGTAGATAACTGTAATCTGATTTAGATCTTGTAGAAAACTTGATCGACTTTTAATGTTTAGATCAATTTAGAAAAGATTGTATCTTCTGGATATTGCCTATGCGAGTTTAATTTCTGTATTCGCTTTTAATTATGAAATGGCAAGTCGTGCTTGTTTTGATAGGACCCTGTCGTATGGCATGATTTGGGGTACCTGTTTCAGTCCTCAATTCCGAGTTGATTGTTGTGTGGTGGTAGTGTTGTATTTGGTCATATCCTCTATGTGTGAGTCGAATGATGATTTGTGGTTGACCGTTGTTGGTCAGGTCTCTAGTTAGAGTACCGTTAGTAAGTGTGCATCTCTGAGTCGTGTTTGACCTGATGGTTGTTTCTCTCTTCTTGAACTCCGTTCGTCTGACCATGTCTATTCCTTGGTTTTGAGTTCGTCTGAGTTTAGTCTAGTGTCGTATGGGAAAGTGGCTTTCGATTGGGGGTCGCGCCCAAAGTGGTTGCTGGGTAACCCGTCGAAAGTGAGTCTAATAAGTGATAACCTAACAGTAGATTAGAATGTAATCTCTAAGTAAGTTAATGTGCCTCACACATGGGACGAGTGCTATCATAGACTCGGCATGTTGTGAGAAGGCCTGAAATGGCAAACCACCATCCTTGTCTTCACAAGAGGATGTGTGGGTCCACATGAGGCTTGGATGGGCCGGAAGCTCGGATTAGATTGCCAGGGTAACCCAGTGTATGGGGCCGGGACCTATGAAGACTTGCCATGGTAACCATACCAGGTTGTGTGATGACACTTGTCCCTACGTTCGCTAGTGTGTTGTCATTTTGTCTTGTTAAAAGTACCTTTGTGGGTCATCCTTTTGTTTATGCCCTTGTGAGTATCGGTTTCGTGTTAGACCTTGGGTGGTGATGACTCAGTTTTATGGATGCTCTTATGGACCTGTTGTATTAGCTTGATTATGTTCAGCTGGATCCTGTTCTTTTCAGGGATCGTTTATGTATTTTATTGATCGATGTGGTCGCTTGTATATTGTATATGTTTGGCCTTGATGGCCGAATTGTAATGGTGTAACCTCTTGAATTCTTAACTTTATTAATTATCAGAGGGGTCTTGCAGTTGAGCAGACCCAGAGATGTAGCCCTTTGAGGGTGAACTCTGAGATCATTATGGTGTTATGTGATGCTTTCTCTTATGTTTCCTTTATTCAGCTTTATCGTGTATGATTAGCTTATGTTAGAATGGTTAAGTGGATAAATGGAATTAACTTTAAATGCTTTTATTCAGTCCCTTATTGAATGCCATGTTGATCAAATGCGTAAGTGGTTTAGACGAGAATTATCATTGATGCATGTATGTAATCATCTTTTAAAATGCAATAAGATGGAATATGAAAGAATGTAACTTAGAGTAATAGAATATATAATCAGTTGTTGATTAGGGAAAATTTAGTATGCTTGAAAGATCTCATATGTTTATGATGAAATTCTAGTGTGTTAGAATATTAGATGTATGGCTTGTAATTTTAAATGAAAAGCTTGCATGAGGATTATGAATAGATCTTAATGGATGAATCTTTGCTTGTGATTTATATTTCCATCTTTTGAAAGAAATGATCCTGATTAAGAATTATCTCGTTATTAAATAATCAGCTTATTGGATTAATTGTGTGAGTTAAGTGAATTGTGAAATTTAGTAATCTCGTTGGGAAACTCTTTAGGTGTTAGTTGATGTCTTCTGCTATGTAATCTGAATCTTTGATATCTTGTTATATCTTATGTGGTGTAACTTTAAAAAAAAAAAAAAAAAATTATTGCACTCTATTCTTGTGTTATGGCTTAATCCCTTCGGGGTTTCCTGGCGGGGCATTACATTGAGGATAATAGTCCTCCAAATACAAATGTACAGGTTGAGGTTACAGTTCCTACAGAGGGATCGATAGTTACAAAGATTGCACCAAGTGGCAAAGCCTCCAGTGCAAGTGAGGAAGCAATAAAGGATAAATCATCAAAGGAGAAGAAAGGGGAATTTGATAGAGAAATGGTAGTAGGTCCATCATTATTGTCAATTGACACCTCGCGGGTTGTAAATAAAAACATAATCGAGATGAGTCCTACTAAACTCATGATGATGGATTCACAAAAATTCATGAAGGACTGATCTATGGATAAAGGGATTATTGATCAGTCTATCATTTTTTTACACAAACTAGTCCAAGAGTGCAAGATTAACAAGGAAGCGAGCCCATCCAGAAAGCTTAAAACAATTATTGAGTACATCTCAAAGGATTTTCAATCCTTACAACAGATTTCAAACGGGCAAGCACTGGACAGATTCAGTCAGGCTAAAAGAGCTGCATTTGATCAGGTGATTGAATCTAAGAAGAAGAAGATTGGTGAAAAGTTGAAACTGATCGATAATTCTTTGAAACAGTGTACAAATATTTATAGGGTATGTTATAACACGGATGTACTTACAGGGTATGTTGTAACACAGATGTATAGCTAATTCTTTTGATGGATTGACTTCATTGACTACATTCATTGATGGTCAAATGTTGATTTTGGAAGCCCAAATTTTTGTTCTTGAGAAGGAAAAAGGAAAAATCATAAGAAGAGCCATAAGTTTGACAGGCTTGGTGAGTCCGTGGTTGGATTCAATCTGTGTACATAAGAAGGAATGTATGGATATGGTTGGAAAGCCTACACTGGTAGAGATAAGTGAGAAAGAGTCATTTGCACATATACTAAATGGACTTGTATCTATTTCTGACACTTTCAAATCTGATTGGGATACTTATCTTGAGATATTGGAGAAGGCTTATCCAGAAATTTTTAAATTTGTTAAGCTCCAGTAAGATATTTTTGGGGTACTCATTGTACAGTTTTGGATCTTTGACATTTTTTTTTGAATTTTTGATGGCATTCATGTCAAAGGGGGAGTGATATAGATATGAAAAAGAAAAGAGGAGTTTTATACATTAGGGGGAGTATGGAATATTTTTTAATATTCATCTCAAGGAGAGCAGGCAGGATGAAACCAACAAATGAAACCATGACCATTTTTCACATGAGTGTTGCCATCAATTCCAAAGGGGGAGATTGTTGGAAATTGACACTCAATTGGTTGGTTTCACTATGTTTTCATTGATGGAAACATGGTATCTTGTTTCGGCTTCATGTTTTGGTTCAGTTGTGTACTGACAGGCACTTCACAAACACTACACTGACACCAGCACCAACGCTGGCGAGATAGAAGGACTTCTTTGGTTACCGGCAATACAGGCCAACATGGTTTAGAATATGGTTATCGTTATTGAAGGCCAACATCTCTTGGATTCGGCATCAGCAATTTTTTTTTATATTCATGTATTTATGTTATCTAGTCGACATGTAATTTGATATTATAATAATATTTGTAAGCCGACATAAGGTATGATAAAATGTATAGGGTATATAGGCCAGTTGGATTAGATCATTTTGATATAGAGATGGTAATAGAGATGTGAATGTGATATAATGTGAAATATATTAGAGAGATTATGTATGTGAGGATATTTATGTAAGGGTTATTCTAGTAAAAGGTTTAGGGTTTCAGACTGGAATAGATAGAGCTTAAATCAAAATTGTATTTTGGCATAGAAGATTCTATCTTAGCAGTTCAACACTTCTCCAAATTTTAGTCTAGATTTATATGTAATCAATGAGGCTCCTTTTGTGATTGAGCATTGTGCTCTAGGCTATAAGCCTTCCTACAAGTGCAGGCCCCTTATATTTTGTAATATCTCTTCATATGGCTAGTGGATTGATATTGTGGGTCACAAATCCCACCATGGTTTTTCCTCTTTGAGGTTTTCCACATATAATTCTATGTGTTATGGTTCTCATTTTTGTGATTGGATTATTGGTTGCTTTACTTCTTTCAATTCTATATGTACCGATATATCGGTTGGTGTATGCATGTTTTAATATGGTTAAAATTAGACTTCCTGGTATAACACTCATTCACCCCCCCTCTCAGTGTTATTGGATTCCAATAGAATTATGTTTGTTTCAGTAAGTCTTAGCAAATATCCCCATTGAGAAATTTGAATATCTTATTTTTGTGTTTATGAACTTTAAGATTTTTGTTCTCTCTCAGCTTATGAAGGGGTAGCAGTATTTTGTACTCATTTTGAACTATCATATTTGCTATCTTGTAATGATGTTGGTTACCAAAACATTGTGGAAAAATATGTTTGTATTAGATGATAAAATTATAAGGCACTGAGAGGGGGTGGTGAATTAGTGCAACCAAAAATAATAACACAAATCTGATCACCACTTTAAATAACTTAATGCTTAATAAACATAAAAGAAATATCACCACATAAGCTAACACCCAATATATCAAGCTCCACATAACACAAATACTTATATGTGGACACCCAAAAGGGAAAAACCACAGTGGTAGTTAATACCCACAAGATTCACTATCTGCAAAATAGAAATCTTTGACCGGTTAAGGTCATACAAACATGCCTGGTTAGAAGAAGACCCTGTTAGGAGTCACCCAGTTGAGGGCTTTACCTCAGCCCTATTAAAAGATTTTCCATGTTAGGAGCAACCTCACAAGAGGATTTAGACTCAAGTTAATGAGCTACCCTGTTAGGGGATTTACAATTTCAGGCATGTTAGGACCTACCCAGTTAAGGGATTTGACTACTACAACTATTAGGAAAACAACAGTAAAATGATCTGCATGTAGCACCTTTGTGCTTGATAAGATCTGCTTCAATTCTTCTCAATACACCAACAACACATCCATACAAATCTTCTCAAACTACCGCACAATCAAACTCTCAATATTTTCTCACAATCACATACCTCATCTCATAACTCATCACACTTTTTATAAGAATCAACTTAGTCATCTAACAAGCTTGGAACAATTACCTAGGTTTGATTAATCTAGACAATCTTGCAATACATGCTTTACTTATGTCGACAACCGATATAATAAATCAAAAATAAAATATTATGTGTATCATTTTACTGATCTTAGTGACTTTGTTCTACCGGTTAGTTGTTCTTCATGATTGACTGCTCTGTTCAACATAACTTGCTCATCTTGTTGAATATATGATTGCGGTGTGAAACATAGCTGCAAATACCTGTCTCCAACATTCTTGCAAAATTGCATCACCTAACTCTTCATTGGTCACTCATACTGGTTGCTTGAAGGCAACTTTGTTCCTATTTATTGGTTGAAGTCCTATTTTTTGGTTTACTAGTAAACTATCTTTTCTACTGGTTATACTTTGTCGGTTGGCCTAAAAGACTTAGATGACTATCAAAGCATAGGTGCCATCAATGACAACATAAAACAAGTCATCAATCAACCTATTAAATCAAAACATCATCATCAAGCCAACATTAGATTTTATTTTGAATTCCTTCTTTTCCTTTTCCTTAAATAATTTAAAGAGACGAGGAAGCTTCTAAAATCCTAGCGGTTGCTTAGTAAGTCACAAATCTAAGTCCCCATTTTCTAAGCTTCTGAGAATATTATGTTACCTTTCTAAGAAGCAATTTTTAGGATCAACAGTACCTCTTATGTTTTGTCCATAAATGCAAGGAGTAACCATAAGGTGATCATCTCTATTTTTAACTTCTATAGAAGGTAATTCACCTTATGAGAATGTAATATCATTTGTTTTAGAAGATTTTGAGAAACCACCCTTTGTAAGGCTTCTTGGATCAACATGTGATATGAAGGTGAATTTTGAATTGTCCCAAAGGGATATCTTAGCCAAGGTATCATGGAGTTTCTCAACAAGATTAGGTTCCTTATCAACATGTTTCTTAGGATGAGGACGGAAGGAAGGGAAGTGAGAAGAACATTGGGATCTTGCTTGTTATTTCTAAGTTAGGCACTTCAATACAAAAATTTTGTGCTAATTGCCTTTCCATAGTATCTCTTTCACATATGTATTTTGTAACTTTTAGGATATTGGGAGGTTTGTTGGCTTTAGGCTTCTCATAACTAGAAACGTGAATAGTATTGACTTCATTAATATATTTATTCTCCAAGGACTTTTCTTTAGGAGGGAGAGTATCAAGGAAGGTGTTAATAATTTCTTCTTCTTTCTCCAAGGTATCTTTATGGGTAAGACAAGATTTCGAAGAAGGATAACATAACTCATTATGCTTCGTCTCAAGTGGGAAATTAATTGAAATGAAAAGAGGGTATGCTATCACTAGGAAAGGTAGATACAATATTATTCACTTACACCAAATGATCCCCATGAGGGAGGTACATTTTAGGATAAATGAGCATCATTATTCAAAGATTCATCTTTAGGAGGGAGATCTTTGAAAGAAGTTTTCATAATCTCTTCTTGCACCAATGTGACCTCATTGGTAGAACCAAATTTGGGATATGGTAAATTATAAATATGGATGAAAGGAATAGCTAAATTATCATTATATGCATAAAAGGGAACATCACGAACATCTTGAATAAAACTTGAAATCGAACTAGCAAAAGAAGATAACAACTCCATATGCAATTATAATCAAACAAGATAGTCATAAGATATAAAAAAAAATTCAACCAAAGCAATGTAAACTCAATGTATGCAATGAAATTATGTAAAATCATATTTCAAAACACAATTGAAAAATTATGCAGTTCACAAGTCAATTTTAGAATAATAAATTAGGGTTTTTTATGAATTTAACTAGTAAATTTATGCGATTCAATTGCAAATATAATTTATGAGTGAAAATTTATTTTTTAAATGCCTACAAATCAAATCTAAGACCATAAAAAGGAAATAAGCATGAAAGAATTCAAGTTCAACAAAATGCAATGGTGTAAAAACTAGGGTTTCACTAATTAAGATAATAAAGCCACTATAAATTTTAATTGGGAGACCACTACATTGAAGAGGGGTGAATCCAATAGATCTAGCCACAATCCAAATAGGAAAAGGGTTGAAATTCTGATTAGATTATTCATTGGTTTTTAGTTTCCCCCTCTTTCTAGTTGAAAATTGGATGTGAATTGTGAAATTAGGGAAAAACAAGGGATAATTGAAGAGAGACTGTAAAAAAAAATTGTCACAAATGTCCCACAAAGCCACAAACTAGGATATGGGAAAAAGAAGACGTTTAGAATCTGCACCCATTAGTTCATCTTGATTTTTTAGAACGAGGTAGTATAGATTCACCTTGGTCCTCTGACTTTTGCTCCATTGAAAGTTGATCCTATCCATCGCCATCAACTATGTCAGGATTTCTAAGTATAACTCCTAAGTCAATTCCATGCACACACACATAGTATTGTGGATAAGGGTTTTCCTTAGATCAAACCCTAGTTTAGGAATTGACCTTGAATTGAATAATATAAATACTGAAGTAAATCCTAGTAGATATACCTCAAATCTGCAATTGTTGATGGAAGGTTTGAGGATGCAATGCTCTTTGAATGTAATCATAAATATTGAGTGTAATGACATGACAAACACATGAACATGAAAAACCTAATCAAATACACATGCTTGCATGAAGGTTGATGTAACTTTTCTCCATAATTCTTGATGATGAACTCTTGATGGATGCACAAATATTATGGATAGATAAATTGATATAATGTCTTTATATAGGGTTTCCTATATAAATTACCAATTAGGCTGACCTCCAACAATCAAGTGCAACCATGAGGACCAAAATCTATGGGAGAGGTGGAGTGCCCACCCATATTCAAATTGGGTCCATTTTAAGAGGGGCCAAGGCATTTTGGGGTGCCTTGGTCAAGGACCAAGGCGCTCCACACCCTAGTCCTCCAAAAAAAAGACCACCAAAAGGGAAATGGGAGAAGAAAAAACCCAAGATGGGGCCCACTCAATGGTGTTAATAAGTGACATCAAGGTTGGATTAAAATGGGTCCAAAACGTACCTAGGGGGATGAAAATGGGACATGCTAAAGTGGAAGCAAAAACATTAGGTTTGAATAGTACCAATTACAATTTATGATGCTACACCAAAATATCAAACTCATTTGCAACACCAAACACAAGATAAAATCAAGATTATATTCAAACCGAAATTCATCTGGACAACCAAATTTGACATCAATGAAAACTATACAAACTCATATTTCCAACAAAATTTACATGGTATTCCCAATAACACATGGCATGCATCCATTAGAATGACATTGAACCATATTTCATCTTTAAAGTGTTCCCTATTGAAAACTTTATTAAGTATCTCTTATCAACTGTGACGTTATTCCCCTTTTTAAACCATTCAATACAGTATGGATGGGGATGTTTTTCACAATGTAAGTTCAACTTTTCTACCATTTTCCTAAAAACCATATTTTCACAACTATCACTATGAACAATAACTTGGCATACCTTTCCTCCTGGGGTGCATTTGGTTTGAAATACATTTGTTTGATGTCACAAGTCTCCACTATCACTTATTTAAATTTGATTACTTTCAAGAATCACCATTTCTCTTCTCATCATGAGATTCTCTCCAACATCTAGTGGAAATTGAGAATCAACCCCTTCTTCTTCCTTAGCTTGGGCTAGGTTCAATATGGGTTTCTCTCTTTATTTATGCTCTTGCATGTTATAGTTTGAGCATTCAAATTCTCTATGAACTTCTTCTCCAGTTCTAAACCAAATGAAGAGTATGTTTTGTGTTTCCCATCCTCGACCCCTCTGGAATCCTCTTCCTCTTTGTTGATTTTATTGATTATAGTAGGTATCTTCTTGTTTCTCTATTTCTTGGGAGGTTTATCCTTCATTATAATTAGAACCACCACATGATGAAGATGATGTACCCCTCCTTAATCCTTTGTTCCTTTGAAAATGTTGTCGAATTAGTATTTCTTCCACCTTTAAGGCAAGTTGATATGCCTCTTCCATACTATCAACCTATACATGATCAATTCATCTTGGAATGAAAACTTTACACCATTAACATAGCTTGCAGCCATATATTCATCAATTTCTTGATGCTCCACATGAATGGATAATTTGTAGAATTTTCTTGTATAGTCTTCTACAGTAGACAAATTTTGCTTCAAGTTCTAAAATCTTTAGAAAAGAGTTTGTGCATAGTCTACTAGTAGAAACTTCTCTTTCATTTTCTTCTCCATCTTGTCCCAATTTCTTATCTTCTCCTTTCCCTTTCAAGTTCTTTCTTTCTACAAATAATTTCACCTAATCATTGCATGCCCCTATTGTTAGATAGTTCATATAACCAGAAGACAACTGAGAGGGCGGGGGGGTGAATCAGTTGTCACAAATTGCAGGATCTTTCAACAATTAAAACTTTAATACCGGAACCCAAAGCAATAATACTGGAATAGCAATTAATCCAATTAAGCATAGATAGTAATCATAGAATAAAAGCTATCCACGCCACACTAAGGTTTGTACATGGAAAACCTCGTAAAGGGAAAAACCACAGTGGGAAACCTACCCACAGTCAGATAATACTTTTGTAGTAAGTATGTGAATTACAATGAAGGGGTGCACTTGCAGGAAGTTCAATAGCCTAGAACACACTGCTCATCACAAAAGGAGCCTCATTGACTACATATAAATCCATAATACAATTCAGATGAGTGTTGAACTACAAAAGATAGCATCTCCTATGCTAGAGTACATTTTCGGTTAAGCTCAATACTGGAGGACTAAATCCTCTTACATAGACCCAATTCGATCTCCAATGATCGACCAACTCCTCTGCCTAAATGATATTACATTATTCACACATTACATTCCTTGACCATGACCTCTTACATTAACATGATGATCTACAATGAGATCTTACATCTTATTTATATAAAGCCTCGACCATAAACAATCAGGTCAACCACCAAATAATAAACCAATTACATAATTACAAACCATGTTGGCCTAAGACCAAACAAGGAATATTAACACATAAGACATCCCATAAATACATCAATAGGTCCTATCCACACATTACATTAAAGTTGGTCCATAACCTAAATCAACCGGGACCAAGTATAGGTCTACACGCTTGAGTAATGATCTCCAAATGCCATGTCTTGAACATGATTACCAGTAGCATCCTGAAACTCCATCAGAAGTGACACCAACACCACTTATGCAATTCATCAAAGATCTCCACTAAAATCTCTACTGGTGAAACACTCGTCAGAACCAGAAACCAATCTTCTAAGCAAGAAGGATAGCATCCAATCACCAGACCAAAATCAACTAACCAAATATGAGTATAAGTATCATGAACAAGCCAATCCTATCACCAGATTATATCGGAGCCTGTCGGATCATGTCGGATCCAAGTTAATGAGAAACCACTCATCCTACCGAGACCAGAAGGGTGTCAATAAAGCAATCAAACAGCTAGTGTTGACATCAATAACAAAACATCAATGCAACACATAATCAATTCCACCAAATGGCCAACAATCTCCCCCTTTGGCATTGATGGCAACACTAGATGTGAAAAACATCTAAGTACCAAGAAATGCCAAACAAGTCTCCCCATGTCAATAATATCTTTGTAAATCTCTAAATTTCTTTGTCTTATTAATATCTCTCCCCCTTTCTTTGTCTCTTTCACTTTCATTATCTTTTTCACATCACTATCTCTCCCCCTTTGACATCAATGCCATAAATCTGACAAAAATAACAAAGTAAAAATATAAGCCTCTGAATCATAAAGCTGACTACTCCCCCTGAGCAATAGCATCCCACATTAGTGCCAAAATGAAAAGTATCTCTTGATGATGCATGTTGGATTGATACCAAACCGCATCAATCAAGTCTCTACTGAAGGGGCAGAAACTCCCAATCTGTCTCTCAGGTACTCAAATGATTCCTTGGATAAAGGTTTAGTGAAAATATCTGCAATTTGTTCTTTAGTGTTCACATAAACTAGTCTAACTTCATTTGCTTCCACCTTCTCCTTCAAAAAGTTATACTCAATAGATATGTGCTTTGTCTTATAATGAAATACCGGATTCTTTGATATATCAATAGCAGCAGAGTTATCATAGTGAATAACTACCGATGCATCACAATCCACCTTTATATCCTTCAACATTTTCTTCATCCATAAAACTTGTGTACAGTTAGTAGAAGCAACAACATACTCATCTTCAGCAGTAGATAGAGAAGTACATGACTGTTTCTTGCTGATCCATGAAACCAACTTCTTTCCAAGAAAGAAAGCTCCACCGGAAGGACTTTTCTGGTCATCAACATCTCTAGCCCAATTAGCATCTGTATATGCACATAAAGTAAAGTTATCATCCTTAGGGTACCACAAGCCATATTCTGATGTACCTTGTAAGTATCTAAAAATCCTTTTCACCGCCATCTCATGATTTTCTCTAGGATCACTCTGAAATCTTGAAACAATACAAACAACATCCATAATGTCAGGCCTAGTCTAAGTTAAATAGAGTAGACCTCCAATCATAGATTTGTATCTTATAGGATTTACCGGTGTAGAAACATCATTTCTTGTCAATTTCTCACTTGTAACCATAGGAGTACTTACTGGTTTAGAATCTCCCATACCAAACTTCTTCAACAATTCCTTAGCATATTTAGTTTGACAGATGAAAATACCTTTGTTAGTCTAAGAAATCTACAAACCTAAGAAAAATTTCATCTCACCAATCATAGACATCTCAAATTCTTTCTCCATATTCTTAGAAAATTCTATGCATAAGTTATCTTCACCTCCAAAAATAATGTCATCAACAAATACTTCAACAATCAATATATCATCATCAATGATTTTATAATATAAATTGATGTTAGCACTACCCTTAGTAAAACCAATTTTCAAAAGATATTTATCCAACCTTGCATACCAAGCTCTAGGTGCTTGTTTCAATCCATATAAAGCTTTCCTTAACCTGCAAACCATATTTGTATCATCTGATAGTGAAAAATCATCAGGTTGCTCAATATAAACTTCCTCATCAAGATTCCCATTCAAAAATGCATATTTAACATCCATCTGATAAACCTTGTAGTTTTTATAAGAAGAATAAGCAAGAAATAATCTTACAGCTTCAATCCTAGCTACAGGTGCAAAAGTCTCTCCATAATCAATTCCTTCCTTCTAAGAATATCCTTTACAAACCAATCTAGCCTTATTCCTTATAACTTGACCATCCTCATTCAATTTATTCTTAAAAACCCATTTAGTTCCAATAACATTTTTATTTGTAGGCCGGGGAACCAAAGTCCATGTGTTATTTTTCTCAATCTAATCTAATTCTTCTTCCATAGCTTTTAACCAATGTTCATCTTTACATGCCTCAATTACTGATACTAGTTCAACTTGTGAAATTAAACATACCTCATTAGTTGCCAGTCTTCTTCTTATCATCACTCCATTTCTCTTATCCCCAATGATTTGATCTTTATAATGATTCAATCTTACATACCTAGGAGTCTTCTAATTCTTTGTTCCTCTTCCTTGTTCTTTAGTTACTATAGAATTTTTTGATGTTGTTGGAGTAACTAGTTCAACTCTTTGTTCCAGTAAAGGTGCTATCAGTTCAAATATAATCATTTCCACTGCCGGTTCCTTCTAATAAACTCTGATTTGACTTCTGTTCAGCTCATCTACTTTGACATTAGCACTCTCCACAATTATCTGCAATCTCTTGTTATAACATCTATATGCTTTGCTTTCATTAGAATAACCAAGAAATATGCCTTCATCACATCTAGGATCAAATTTCCCAATAGTATCATCTCTCCTGATATAACATTTACTACCAAAAATTCTGAAATACTTAATTGTAGGTGTATTGCTAAACCATAATTCATAAGGTGTCTTACCGATTTCTCCTTTGATATGTACTATGTTGAATGTATAAACCGTTGTACTCATTTCTTCTCTCCAATAGATATGAGGTAGATTAGCTTCCATCATCATTTTTCTAGTAGCATCCAAGATAGTTTTGTTTTTTCTTTCCACAACTCCATTCCGTTGAGGTGACCAGGGAGCATAAAATTGTCTTCTTATACCATGCTTGTCACAAAAGTTAGTAAACTCACCGGATGTGAATTCTCCACCATGATTTGATCTCAAACATTTAATATTTTGTTGGCATTTCCATGAAGATTACATTAATGATATGTTATGTTGTCATTGATGTCAATTAACCAATAATGATATTGTTGTAATGATGTTTTGTAACCGGTAGGAAAAGCTAGTGAAAGGAACTGTAACCGGTAGGTAAGTTTGTAGAGTTGAACCGGTAAACCCTACCTGTTGATTTGATAAACCCTAACCAATTAAGTTTGGTGAATTGGTTATATTGGTTTATGATCTGATGATGAGTAGGAATGATTATGACACGTATGTATATTGTATGAAGAGAGTTTCAAAGTATTTTTGGCACATTGAGGTAACAATTTTTTTCTAGGGAATGAGCAAGTATATTGCATGTAATGCAAAGCGCGTGATGAGTTACTGAGTTCGATGAAGTGGTGATCAAGGAGCGGTCAAGGCTTTCTTGAATGATGTGTAGAGATAGTTATGTAATCCAACGGTCATACTTGAACCAGCTTGTTTGTAATCTCTATGAGAGAATTAGGTTTTTGTTGTGTTACCGACCTAGTTGATTTGTTTATAAGGTCAATGAGTTGTTTTGTTTCAGAGTTGGAAAAGTTTCAATTGAGTGTGTGGTTATCGAACCAGATGATGTATCTAAAGTTTGATTAAAGGAAGACAGGAGCATGAAAAGGATCTGAACAAGCAAGTGTAGTGATATTCAAACAAATCAGTAAACTCCTGTTGTTTTCTAACAATTACAAAATAACTGGGTAAGCTCTAACAAGCTTGGTGTTATTTAAACCCTCTAACTAGGTGGTCCATTAGCTTGGATTTCAAATCCTCTATTAAGGTTACTCCTCACAGGGTATTTCTTCTAACAAAGCATTATAGTTAATCCCTTAACGAAGTGGTCCCTAATAGAATCTGTTCTTAACAGGACATTTTGTAAAGCTTTAACAGGCTTGGCTCCTAATAGGGCAAACTTCAGAAGAGTTCAAATAGTAATCTTGTGAGTCTCATCTCACCATGGTTTTTCCCATTTGGGCTTCCACGTCAAAAATATTATGTCAAGTGGTGAATGTTTTTGTGGTTATGTTTATTATGGTTGATTTTCTTAACTACTTAATCTACATTGATAAGTCATGATAACCAGCAATAATGTGAAATGAAGTTTTACTTATGTCAGTAAAACTATTTGTATGTTTATGAGTTTCAAGTTGTTTACTATTGATCTGTTGTAAAAGACAACCGGTTTAACTTGACAGTGATATTGCATTGATAGTTCTAATTTTACTTTGAGAGGTTGATTTTGAGATTGGGAAAAGTTAATGTCAGTTTTTCTATCTACTGATTCACCGCCCCCCTCATTAGTTGACCAAATCCTTGTTCTTTCATCATACCATCAATTGGTATCAAAGCATCTCAGGTCCTCTAAGGTCTAATCCTAATAGCTTGAGGTAAAGATCTTGCAGAACGTGATGAAGAAGGAAGGTTTGAAGTTCAATAGAGAGAACTATACAATATGGAGTGATAGAATGAAAATTTATATCAAGAGTCTAGGAAATCAATACTGGGAACATGTTGGTACTCAATATGTTGCACCTAGTGGGATTATAACTGATGATCAGAAGAGAAATAAGAAAATAATCAAGTACTAGAGGCTATTATCAGTTCTTTGTCTGATGTATAATATGTAGATGTCCATGATCTGGAGACTGCATATGAGGTATGGAAGAAACTTGAAGAGATTTATAGCGGTGATGAATATGTGAATATTGCCAAGGAAGAGAGTCTAAGAGGAAAGTTTGATGACATGCGTATGGCTGAAGGTGAGAATATCCAATAGTATGGTCAAAGGATAAAAGAGATAGTTGGTGAGATTAAGAGTCTTGGTGGTAAAGTGGAAGATACCACAGTGGTTAGTAAGGTATTGACAACCTTGCTACCTGTCTACGCTATCTAAGGTGCAGCCATTCAGGATCTAAAGTCTATTGACAAAACTAAGGTAACCCTTAACTCCATCATTGGTAAGCTTACTACTTTTGAATTAAATGGTTATGATGGTAGTGTTCAGAAATCTGAGTCTGCATTTAGAGCTTCAATTTTTAACCCATCTATGAGGAAAAGTAGAGATGCCAGTCACAGTTATGAATCTAGATCCAGCAGAGAAGTTGATGATGAAGATAGTTTGGCTGAGCTTGAAGCATTGTTGGCCAAGCGGTTGCCCAGAGGAACTGGTAAATATAGAGGTAAAATACCTTTGAAATATTTTTCTTGCAACAAGATTGGACACATAGTTGCTAACTATCCCAATGGTGATAATGAGTACAAGCGAGACAAGTTCAAGAAGTACAAGGGAAAAAGAAAAAGAGATTGTCTTATTGCATTTGATGGTGGTATCACTGATGAAGAATCTGATGGTGATGCTAATGAAGACATTGTGTTTGTAGCCATCAAAGAAGAAACATTTGATCACAAAGCTTTATTTTCTTGCATGGATAATTCCTGATGATTGGATCATTGATAGTGGTTTTTCACATCATATGACTGGTGATAGGAGCAAATTTCTTTCTTTGAAGGAATTTGATGGCGGAGTTGTAAGATTTGGTAATGACTCACCCTGCATGGTTAAAGGTAAGGGAACTATTTCTCTTAATGGAAAGAGTAGTGAAAATGATGTCTACTAGGTTGAAGGTCTAAAGCACAATATTTTGAGTTTTGCTCCGCTCAATGACAGAGCATATCCATTGGAGTTTAAGAATGGTATGTGCAAAATCTATGGGAGCAAAGGTGAACTGATTGCAACTAGCAAGTAGACTAATGGTAACTTGTTTCACCTGAATCCTAAAGTCAGCAACTGTTTAATTGCTAAAGTAGATGATAGTTGGCTTTGGCATAGGAGATTTTGTCATATAAATTTTGATAGCATTGTTAAAGTGAGTAAGTCCAAGACAGTGAGAGGTTTGCCTCAGTTACACAAACTGGTTAATTCTCTATGTAAGGAATGTTAGTTGGGAAAGATGACATCCTCAACTTTCAAGAGCAAATCTTTTTAGCGAAATATCTATTAGATTTGGTTCATACAGACCTCTGTGGACCAATAAGGACAAAAAGTATTCAAGGTGATAGATACTTTATGATCTTCACTGATGATTTCTCAAGAATGATGTGGGTCACATTCTTGAAGGATAAAACAAAATCATTTAGTAAGTTCAAGGCATTCAAGGCCTTAGCTAAAAAGGAGAGTGGTAAGAAGATAAAATGTCTGAGGACTGATCAAGGTGGTGAATTTACTTCTGAGGAATTCACTAGATATTGTGAAGAAAATGGTATCAAATGGTAGCTTTCTGCATCGAGGACACCACAGTAGAATGGTATTATAGAGAGGAACAACCGGTCAATTTTTGAAGTAGCTATGACGATGTTGATACAAGGAGGTGTAGCAAAAACTTTCTGGAGAGAAGTTGTCAGCACAACTGTCTACACTGTGAACAAGATTTTGGTAAAAAGAGGTAAGGACAAGACTCCTTATGAATACTAGTATGGTGGATCATCTAATGTTAGTTATTTCAAGATATTTGGTAGCAAATGTTTTATTAAGAGAGGTGACTATGTTAGCAAGTTTGAGGCTAAAAGTGATGAAGGCATATTTCTTGGTTATTCCACCAAAAGTAAGGCCTATAAATGTTATAACAACCGGACAAAGAGAATCATTGAGATTGTTGATGTTCGAGTGGATGATTATCTTTAAGTCTTAGAGGATACCAGTGTGGAGAAAAAGGATTAAGATCCTTGCATTTTTTTTGGAACCAGAACCTGTGAAACCTGAAACTGGTAAAGAGATGTTGTTGTACTAGTTCAACTGAAACAAGTGGATTCAGAAGAAGATGATGATAATGAAGAAGATGAACCTAAAGATAATGATCATGTTATTTGATGAATACTAAGAGGGGGGGGTGAATTAGTATGCCAAAAATTACTGCACTAAAACACTTACACAATCTAAAGATAAACTGGTAAAGCAATCTAACAGTCAGACCGGTTACCACACATCCAAACCAAAATGTGAATATAGCATTCACCCACAAAAGCAATACAACCATAACACAAGATATTTGACATGGAAACCCAACTAGGAAAAAACCACGGTGAGATGGAACTCACAAGTCACTATCTACATAATAGAAACCAGACCGGTTAAGGTCTTACAATGTTCTTCACCAGAACAGATCCTGTTAGGAATCTCAATCTCTGTTAGGAGATAAGTCAGATTAAAGACTACCTTGTTAGAGGATTTTAGATTCACATGTGTACACCAACTTGTTAGAAGATTTTACAAAGGCTTTGAGGCCTACCCGGTTAAGGGCTATAGACTTGTCAAAGTTGTGAGTAATCAACAAGTGTTTGATCTATCTAATAGCACAAACTGCTTGGTTAGATATAGTATTTCTCACATCTAATGCATTCTAGCATTACTTTAGTCTTCTCTCTCCCTCTCTCATAATTATAAGTTGATCTTCTCAGACAAGATCATTCTCAATCTTCCACCTTAAACCCTAGCTCGACATTAACCCTTTTTACAACAACTTAAAACCCTAGACATGATGTCCTTCTAAAGGAATCTGATTTCATGTTGGTCCAATAGGATTACATTACAATTTCTTAGGTTCAATGAATCTAGACATACTTAGTAACACGACACAAAAAGCACCGTCAATGTGTCGGCACCGTCAAGCAATCGGTGGATTGCTAACTCATCACAAAATGTCGATTGGTAACTCATCGCAGAGTATTACCAGTTCATACAAGAATACCGGTTGCTGGTTTGACAAAAATGAAGACTGGTAAGAATGTGTTGTGCTGCTTTTCTCCCTCGTACCACTTGAGATCTACGAACCACTTGGGTTCGACATGCCACTTCAGATCGGGAAACACATTCTGCAAAATCACCACTAGTCTAAAGACTAGTATACCACATATTGGTTGGAACAAATACCAGTTGAGCACAAGCTCATACATATAAAGGGATCTCAATAAAAGTGTGTGTCCATCAATGACAATCACAACATAAACAACAAAAATGTCAACAATCTCCCCCTTTGGCATTGATGGCAACACTTAGGAAAATAAAATTTTGACATCTAAGTGTTTAACAACAAAAACTTGCCATTAACAAAATTGCTCCCCCTAAGCATATACACTATCTCTTAATCAACACAGTGTATAGCAATTTTGCATATAGAGCATAATCATCAGAGCATATCACAGCTATCATAGCATATATCAAAATTTCAAAGCAGATACTTCTCCCCCTAATATACTTCTCCCCCATATGGCAAAGGATCAAGAATTTTAAAACCAAAAACTAGATATACTTCTCCCCCTTTGCCAACAATGACAAAGTACCACTGAAAAACCCTATTTCCACATATAGATAAAAGAGTTTATGACAATACTAAATAATACTTGTCAAAAACCAATTTATAGTCCTGCAAAAATTGTTTCATGGATAGGGACCAGGACTCAAGTAGGGAGGTTGCCACTTCCTTCTTTGTCTGCATCTGGGATACCTGTTCCTCCATGGCATCTATTGTGCTCAGTTCCTGTGTGACTGTCAGGGCATCTAGGTTTAGATAACACTTCTAAAGAATTTGCAGTCATGGAAGCAATACCAGTTGAAGCTCCTGCAAATCCCTAGACTGTGTGCTAATATCTTGCTCCATCTTGGCTGACTGGATCTGGAACCAGTGAACAGTTTGCCCATATGCTGCAAAGGAGTCATAAGGAGTCTTGAATGTGCCCAAGTAGGACTGTAAGTCCATTTGAAGTTGTTTCTTCTTGGCTACAACATCATCATAGAACAGATGAGGTTGATAGATTTTGCTGAGTAGCAAGTTTCCCTCATCCAAGGCATTCCTTATGTCCTTTTGATCTTTTAGCAGTTCAGTCCTAAGCTCATTCAACTTCTTCACTACAGCAACATTAAGAGCCTTTTGGTGCTCTTTCTTTACATTGGCCTCTGCTACTTCTTCTAGACTCTACACCTGATCATCCACTACAGTACATAGAAGTTTGAGTTGTGCTAGTGATGAATCAATGTTAGGAAGATTAGTACCAGGGATTAAACCGGTAAGTGTGTCTACAATAGCCTGAATAATATCTTGTTCTCTTTTCCTATGAATGCCTTCAAGGCAATCTTGGGAAACCTTGATGCTCTGCATAAGCTCAGACTTACTTGTAGATTGGAGACTAATGGGGCTCAAGATAGCAACCGGTTTGGCTTGGCTACCAGTTGCCTTAGGAGTCTCCATCTATGTGCTCTTCATTGCTTCGATTATCTTGTCTGCTTCTTCCTTCTTTTTCCTCTCCTTATCTTCCTTCTCTTTCTCTTCTCTCTTTTTCTTCTCTTCCTCTTCCATCTTCTTCTTGTCTTCTTTTTCTTTCTGCTTCTGCTTTGCTTGTACCTTCTTCTTTGCTTCTTCTTCCTTCTTCTTATGTGCTTCCTCTTCCTTTTTCTTTTGTTCTTCCTCTTCCTTCTTCTTCTTCTCTTCCACCTCCTTCTTCTTCTTCTCTTTCACTTCCTTCTTCTTCTCTTCCTCTTCCTTCTTTTTCTTCTCCTCTTCTTCCTTCTTTCTCTTTTCTTCCTTATCCTCTTCTTCTTTCTTTTTCCTATCATCTTCTTGCTTCTTCTTTTCTTCATCTTTCCATTTCTTCTCTTCCTCTTTTCTCTTCTCTTCCTCTTTCTTCCATTTCTCATCTTCATCCTTCTTTTTCTCTTCCTATTCTTTTGCCGCGTGTTGTGTGTCCTCAGCTTGTTCACCACCCTGATCATCCTATTGCCCCTATTCAGTTCCCTCAGAAGGTTTGTCCTGAGTGACATCATCTACATCCAGGGCATCGACATTGATGGTGTCGAATGGTTCTTAAACCAGGTTTCCTTCCTCATCAAAGACCTCATCCAGTTTGGAAATAACTGGTTCCTTTTCCACTTGGAGGTTGGCCATTCATGCTTTGTGAGAGTTGATAGCATGAGCCATTTGTTGATGTGTATCTTTTTCAACATCATCAACTCTCCCCTCCAACAACCAGAGTCTTCTTCTCCTTGTGAAGAATAGACCTTTATTTTGATCTAGGGCATCAAATAATTTTGAATTTGAGAGTTTGGGGAAGTACTGTGCAAAGACTTTCTCCCTAATCTCTTGTTCCTTTTCAATGGCAATGCGCCATTTATTATCTAATGCTTTAAATAATGAATCTGGTGTCTGAGATTTAATCTCTGATGGTGACTGGTCATTTTTACATAAATAAAGAATGATTTCCTGTAGTACTTCATCTTTTTCCTCACTATTAAATTCATCATAATAGTCTATTAAATCATGAAGTAGCTTTCTCCTAATATTTTTTACTATTCTTTGACAATGTGTCAAAGGTTTGTAAGAGGAGATGTCTATATTTACCAGTGCGGATGTTGTCGGTTCATTCTTCTTCATCTTCTTTGTCTGTCTTGCCTTCTTTGGCTATTCATCAGACTCGGTTTCTTCAGAGTCTGGTTCATTTGCCTTAGTCTTCCTCTTTCTTTCAAAGACTTTTGCCAGTGTTACCTCTGATTTATTCTTTGCTGGTGACTGCTTGGTCACTCTTCGAGTTGCAATGGTAGTTGGTGTCGATGTTGCAGGCACTACCTTAGCTTTCTTAGTTGCTGGTTCTTTTCCTTTCTTTATCAATGGTTCTTCAACCGATGCAATCCTCTCTAAGTAGGTTTTGGTCCTCTTAGCCTTTGGATCAAGAGGTGAGGCAATAAGGGTTGAGGCATACCCTTCCAACATGTCAAACATAACTTCATAGCCCATTGGCTCTACCTCCTCCATTCTAGGCTCAATAGCCTCCATTAGGCATTTGTCCACCTGAATAGTGAAACAGATGTCATCTTCGTATTTCTTCACTATGTCACCTGAGATTCTTACCCTCTGACTCATCTTTCTTCTGAACTCATCAAAAAATTTGTTTAGTACCTCAAGGTAGCTAGTTCCAACGGCTTGCATGCTTTCCTTTATCTTCTTGGTTACTGGTTGTTCAGGGGACCACTGGACATTTCCTACACCAGAAAAGTAGCCTTGGAAATAGAAAAACAACCCTACCAGTAGTTGTCCAAACTTAAACCTCAGTGAGTTGTCCTTCTTGATTGCCTTAAGATTTAGCAGGAGTTACCTCTGCATGTCAGTGCATAAGTCAAAATATGCATCCTCTTTTATCATTCGGTAAGCATCATTTACTGCTGCAGCAGATACAGAATTAATCTTGCTAGCTGAAAATGTTCTATATCCTATCACCATGCAGGCATATTTCACCAGATCATCCTTGATAGGATTGACTGTCATACCCCATGAATCACTTGTTGAACCGGTGAGCTTGGTCATTTCTGTTTTACTCACTTTTCTCAAGGCTGGCACTTCCCCTGTGTTGCAGAAACCGGTGACTGCATGAATTTCTTGAGGCATGATATCATGCATCCTCTCCAAGTACATCTTGTCACCGTGGACTCTGCTCAAAATAATTCTGATATATCCTTCGTGAAATATTCCAAAAAATATACTGCGTTGTAGAATTTCTTCTTCTCTATGACACTAAATTCTGGTTTGATCTTTTTGTCCTTTCCGCAAAATAGACCTTACTGAGTGTGAATGGATAAAGGCCCTAGGTCCTCTATTTTGCAATCAATATAATCAGAAATTCCTTCTTCGACTATGACTCCAGCCAGGACTTGTGACAAAGCATTATATTTAGACTTCCTCTGCATAAAACTTTCTAACTCTATGGATGTACTTGAACTTGTATGTGATGCAAAAGCCATTGAAGAGTATTTCAAGAACACAAAAAAATACCTTTTAAACGTGAATTTAGGGCTTCCTGATTCTACTTCACTTCACTCTCTGTCGGATGCCAAATCACCACTTTGAGTTCTCCACTACCGCTTGCAAACTGGATTTGAATCTCTTTCAAGGTTATTCACTTTCTTGAAATCAAAGCTCAAATCACCTTTTCTTCGCTCTGCACTTGAAAACTTTTTTTCGCTCGAAAATAGATAGTGAGAAATGATTTGAAAAATGCATTTATACATGTCTCTCACCTACTGTCATTAATGCTCCTCTATTAGGGTGTAAACCCTAATTTGCCTTTTTACCATTTCCGGTCTTCTGCCAAGCGACAGGTATCAAATACTAGTTAAGGTCTTTTATCGATGTCAACCGGGGCTTCGAAAGCATTTCACCATTTGCTCCCCCTAAGCCTTTAAGGCTTAGTTTGCCAGTTCCAATATTTCCACACTAGGTGCAGAAACTGGTTCCTCTTCCGACATTATTGGTTTCTTCTTCCATTTTTTCTTCATGTCTCCTTGAACTTTTTCAACATCTATTTCTCCTTCCTGAGTGATCGATATATCATCAGATATACTTTTTCTGCTTCTGCAGAATCTTGCAATGTGACCCGGTTTGTTGCAGTGATAGCAAGCAAGTCTAGGTGCTCTCCAAGGTCCATTGTACATGTTTCCATTCTTCCTTCTGCATGTTGCGGCAGAGTGACCATGACCATGACAGATCATACAATGTTCTCTCCATCCGGTTGCCGCTTGATGACCATCGCTTCTTGACTGATGATTGAAGACATTAAACCGGTTGTGGTTCCAGTTCATAAAAGGTCCAGGACCAGTTCCTTGGGTCCTCTGAGGATATCTTCCAATGTTATTCATTACAGACTTGCATTCAAATGCTCTATGCCCAAGCTTGTTGCATGCATAACAATGACCATTGAATTTATTGGATCTAGGTACATTGTTGATAAAATAAGGAAAATTATTGTAGGCTTTTCTCCTACATACATTGGCAGTGTGTCCTTCTTTAAGACAGTTAAAGCAAACAGGTTTGAATTTTTGCTTACCTTTTCCTTTGAGTGTCGGTTGCTTCTTTGATGCTTCAACATTTGTTCCTGAGGATTCTCCTTCCTTATGTCCAGAAAAACCAAGACCATTGGTATTCTTTGCCGGTCTAGATGACTCAAGCTTTTGCTCTAGCTTGACAGTACTTTTTCCAAACTTAACAAGTATTTCCTTTGACTCAAAGAGTTCTTTGGAAATAGCAGTGTTTGTCTCCACTAGACTTGCATTTTCTGAGATGGCTATGTTCAGTTCTCCTTGCATGTCTTCCTTTTCCATTCTTCTCTCATGAAGGCGAGCAGTCAGTGCACTAATCTCTTGTTTCAACTTGGAGATCTCATGATCTTTGTCCTTTACCAGATCTTCAGCTTTCCTCCGGTTCTCAAGTTCTTGACTAAACCGAATAGTCAGTCCTTCCAACTCCTTTCTCAGATTGGAGTTTGATTCATTCAGCTTATTTACTTCAGCAATCATGGCTTCCATGTTAGCTTCATCTTTAGAACTACTTTCAGATAGTTCCATCAGCCTCTCAGCATGTTCTCTCCTTTTTGCTTGAGATGCCTTGTATTTGACCATAAGATCATCATACACTTGCTAAGACTTAGTGAGTCATTGAGTAAGTTCCCTCAAGGTGTATTCCCCCATATCTCTTTCCAAGTGATTAAACTTATAGAAAGGTATGCTCTGATACCAATTGATGAATACTAAGAGGGGGGGGGGGGTGAATTAGTATGCCAAAAATTACTGCACTAAAACACTTACACAGTCTAAAGATAAACCAGTAAAGCAGTCTAATAGTCAGACTGGTTACCACACATCCAAACCAAAATGTGAATATAGCATTCGCCCACAAAATCAATACAACCATAACACAAGATATTTGATGTGGAAACCCAACTAGGAAAAAACCACAGTGAGATGGAACTCAGAAGTCACTATCTACAGAATAGAAACCAGACCGGTTAAGGTCTTACAATGTTCTTCACCAGAACAGATCCTGTTAGGAATCTCAATCTCTGTTAGGAGATAAGTCCAATTAAATACTACCTTGTTAGAGGATTTTAGATTCACATGTGTGAACCACCTTGTTAGAGGATTTTACAAAGGCTTCGAGGCCTACCCGATTAAGGGCTACAGACTTGTCAAAGATGTGAGTAATCAACAAGTGTTTGATCTATCTAATAGCACAAACTGCTTGGTTAGATCTAGTATTGCTCATAGCTAATGCATTCCAGCATTACTTCAGTCTTCTCTCTCCCTCTCTCATAGTTACAAATTGATCTTCTCGGACAAGATCATTCTCAATCTTCCACCTTAAACCCTAGCTCGACATTAACCCTTTTTGCAACAACTTAAAACCCTAGACATGATGTCCTTTTAAAGGAATCTGATTTCATGTCGGTCCAATAGGATTACATTACAATTTCCTAGGTTCAATGAATCTAGACATACTCAGTAACATGACACAAAAAGCACCGTCAATGTGTCGGCACCGTCAAGAAATCGGTGGATTGGTAACTCATCACAAAATGTCGGTTGGTAACTCATCACAGAGTATTACCGGTTCATACAAAAATACCGGTTGCCAGTTTGACAAAAATGAAGACTGGTAAGAATGTTTTGTGCCACTTTTCTCCCTCGTACCGCTTGAGATCTATGAACCGCTTGGGGTCGACATGCCGCTTTAGACCGGGAAACACATTCTGCAAAATCACCACTAGTCTAAAGACTAGGATACCACATACCAGTTGGAACAAATACCGATTGAGCATGAGCTCATACATATAAAGGGATCTCAATACAAGTGTGTGTCCATCAATGAAAATCACAACATAAACAACAAAAATGCCAACAGTTATTATGAGGTATGTGAGACTCAATCACAATCTTGTCCAGATTATTGGAGATAAGGATGCTGGACTGTTAACCAGAAGAAGAATTAAAGAAAATTCTTTCATGATCTCCACTATTGATCCTAGAACTACTAAGGAAACATTTGGAGATGATCATTGGGTCAAAGCTATGGAGGATGATCTTGAACAAATTGAGAAGAATAACACATGGACCCTAGTACCCAGACTGGTGAATAAAATGTGATAGGTACTAAGTGGGTATTCAAGAACAAGGAGAATGAAGATGGTATTGTAGTTCATAAAAAATCTAGATTGGTTTTTAAAGGTTATGCACAAGAAGGAGAAGATTATGGTGAGACTTTTGCACCAGTGGCTACATTGGAAGGTATCAAAACTTTACTTGCATTTGCAGCACATAAGGGATTCAAAGTATATTAGATGGATGTGAAGTCAACATTTTTGAATGGAATACTGGAAGAAGAAGTATACATTGAGCAGCCAAATAGTTATGCTCTGACTAATGAGAAAGACATGGTATGCAAGTTTAACAAAGCACTCTATGGATTAAAGAAAGCACTGAGAGAATGGTATGAAAGGCTTCATTCACACTTGATGAAGATAGGTTTTTTAGAGAACCAGTGAAGATAGCAACATATATCTCAAATCTGAAGGAGATAAGATGCTGGTTAGAGAAGTGTTTGTAGATGATATCATATTTGGAGGTAATGATGACATGAGAAATGACTTTGTAAATGAAATGAAAAGTGAGATTGAAATGTCTCTAGTGGGAGAGATAAAAATTGCATAGGCTTGCAAATACAGCAAATGAAGAGTGGTATTTTCATCACACAGTCTAAGTATGTGAAAGAGGTATTAAAGACATTTGGTATGAGTGATTATAAACCAATTGGGACACTAATGGTTATAGGTTGTAAGTTGTCTAAGGAAGATGAAGCCACATCTGTTGATGAGAAGGAGTACAGGTCAATGATTGGAAAACTGCACTATGTTGTTCACAGCAAACTAGATATAGCTCATGCAGTTGGTCTAGTTTCTATATTTCATAAGAATCCAAAGGAAACACATTTGATAGAAACCAAGAGGATTTTGATATATTTGAAAGGTACTATTGACTATGGATTATGGTATCCATATGAAAGAAATTTTGACTTGAAGGTGTACACAAATGCAGACTCGGCAAGTAATGTTGATGATAAGAAAAGCACAAGCAGTGGAGCATTCTTTCTTGGAGGAAGACTTGTTTCATGGAGTAGCAAGAAGCAGAGTTGTATATCTCAGTCTACTGCTGAAGCTGAGTATGTTGAAACTTATATGAATTGTACCCAAACTATCTAGATGAGGCACATTTTGGAAGGTTTCAAGATGAAGTTTATGATAACCTGTAAAGATCTTATGTGACAATACCAGTGTCATAAATATTTCCAAGAACCCTGTTTTGCATGCATGAACCAAGCATATTGAATTGAAGTATCATTTCTTGAGGGAAAAAGTGTAGAGTAAAGATGTGATCTTAGAGCATGTGTCTACCAAGGAGAAGTTTGCAGATATCTTTACTAAACCTCTACCTAAGACTACTTTTGAGTATCTTCGAAGTCAGCTAGGGGTTGTGCCCCTTCATGAGTTAAATTGAGCATGATGTAGAGTACATCAGTCCCAGAGCTACTTGTAGAATTTCACAACAGGATTGGTGTAGAAGTGGAGTTATTCCACAGGGGGAGCATCAAGTTGTAGGTTGTTGATGCTGAACAATGAAGTTACACATGCCTTGTTGTACTTTCAATTTGGCATTGTTTCCAAAGGGGGAGAAAAACTATGTGATTTTTGGAAAATGAATTGTATGAATGATAGAGGCAAGATGTACAACCAGCTACCAACTGATGACAACAAGAGTACATGGTAAAATGTAAACCAGGATTCCTATTCACAATCACAGCAATCAATGGTATTGATATTTGTATTGCCATCAATGCCAAAGGGGGAGTTTGTTGGCATTTACATGAAGATTGTATTAATGATATGTTATGTTGTCATTGATGTCAATTAACCGATAATGATATTATTGTAATGATGTTTTGTAACCGATAGGAAGAGCTAGTGAAATGAATTGTAACCGGTAGGTAAGTTTGTAGAGTTGAACCGGTAAACCCTACCTATTGATTTGATAAACCCTAACCGATTAAGTTTGGTGAATTGGTTATATTGGTTTATGATCTAATGATGAGCGGTAATGATTATGACACATATGCATATTGTATGAAGAGAGTTTTAAAATGTTTTTGGCATGTTGAGGTAACAACTTTTGTCTAGGGAATGAGCAAGTATATTGCATGTAATGCAAAGCACATGATGAGTTACTGAGTTTGATGAAGTGGTGATCAAGGAGTAGTCGCGGCTTTCTTGAATGATGTGTAAAGATTGCTATGTAATCCAACTGTCATACTTGAACCGACTTGTTTGTAATCTCTATGAGAGAATTAGGTTTTTGTTGCGTTACTGACCTAGTTGATTTGTTTATAAGGTCGATGAGTTGTTTTTTTTTAGAGTTGGCAAAGTTTTAGTTGAGTGTGTGGTTGCCAAAGCAGATGATGTATCTGCAGTTTGATTAAAGGCAGATAGGAGCATGAAAAGGATCTGAACAAGCAAGTGTAGTGTTATTCAACATATCAGCAAACTCATGTTGTTTTCTAACAATTACAGCAGTTAAATCCCCTAACTAGGTAAGCTCTAACAAGCTTGGTGTTATTTAAATCCTCTAACTAGGTGGTCCATTAGCTTGGATTTCAAATCCTCTACTAAGGTTACTCCTCACAGGGTATTACTTCTAACAAGGCATTATAGTCAATCCCTTAACCAGGTGGTCCCTAACAGGATATGTTCTTAATAGGAATTTTTGTAAAGCTTTAATAGGCTTGGCTCCTAACAAGGTGAACTTCAGAAGAGTTCAGATAGTTATCTTATGATTCTCATCTCACCATGGTTTTTCCCATTTGGGTTTCCACCTCAAAAATATTGTGTCAAGTGGTGAATTTTTTTGTGGTTATGTTTATTATGGTTGATTTTCTTAACTACTTAATCTAGTTTGATAAGTCATGATAACTGACAGCAATATGAAATGAAGTTTTACTTATGTCAGTAAAATTATTTGGATGTTTATGAGTTTCAAGTTGTTTACTATTAATATGTTGTAACAGACAACTGGTTCAACTTGACAGTGATATTGCATTGATAGTTCTAAGTTTTCTTTGAGAGGTTGATTTTGAGATTGGTGAAAGTTAATGTCAGTTTTTCTATCTACTGATTCACCACCCCCCCCCCTCGCTCAGTAGTTAACCAAATCCTTGTTCTTTCATCATACCATCATCTTCAATCTTGTCTTAATTTCCACTTTAGCCTTAAAGATTTTTAACTTTGCAAATGCTTCAGATTTTTCTCTCAAAAAAGTAACCCACATCATTATAGAATAATCATCAATGATTAGCATGAAATATCTATCACCATGAAAACTTTTAACTCTAGCAGGGCCACACAAATCAATATGAATAAGATCAATAACATCATTTGATTTATCTTGTATACTCTTAAAAGAGGTTCTAACTTGTTTACATTTGACATTATAGTTGAACTAATCTTCACAATGCAATCAAAATTCACATGACATAGCCTTTTATGCCATAGCCAACTCTCATCAATCTATGTAATCAAACATGTCTTCTCACCGGAGTTCAAATGAAATATATTACCTTTTGTATGTGTACCAGTTGCAATCTCTAAGCGAGATCTATTAATGATTTTGCATTTACTATCCTTGAACTATAATTGAAATCCCTTATCTACCAATTGTTCTACACTCAAAAGATTATGCTTCAAACCTTCAACATAATAAACATTGTCAGTATTGTTCTTACCATTCAATGATATAGTTCCTTTTACTTTGATCATGTATGCCTTGTCATCTCCAAATCTAACTAGTCCACCATCAAATTCTTGTAAAGATAGAAACTTCCCTTTATCTCCAGTCATATGATGTGAACAACCACTGTCAATTACCCATTCATCCTTGTCATCAATTTTAGCAGCAATTTCCTTCTCTTCAGGTACATTCTCTTCTAGTGTCGCATCATCTTCCTTGATAGCCAGGAACACCCATTCCTTCCCATTGCTAGATCCACTAGCAGAGTCTTATGTCGATTCATCATTTGAATCAATAATGCCTTCCTCATAGGCCATGTAGCATGATTTGTCTCTTTTTTTCTTGTATTTATACTTGTTTTGATATCCAAGGTTAGGCTTAAATGATCTTTTAACTCTTTCTTCAAATCTTGAATTCCTTTTAGGACATCCAGATGCAAAATGACCAATCTTATTACATGCAAAACATTTAATAGGTGTTTTTGCTTCATACTTACTTCTTGTGGGTCCTTTCGGTACTCTTCTAGAAAATAGTGCTTCAAGTTGCTCAAACTCATCATCTTCTCTCTTCATATCTTCTAACTCCTTTGCATATAAAGCTTTCCAGTCTTTCTTACTGGTTGCAGATGTAGATGCATGAAAAGAAGGTTCAATCTTTACAGCTCCAGAAGTTCCAAATTCCTCAAGCTCAAAAGCAGATAGTTTCCCAACCAAAGTATCTTTGTTGATAGATGTATTGGCCATTGTTCTCAACTCATTAATACCAATAGCCTTCATTTTGTAAGCCAGTGGTAGGGCCCTCAGGACTTTAGAAATAATTTCATTTTTGCTCAGAGTTCCACCACAACAGTGAATTCCCATAACAATCTCATTTACTCTTTTCATGAATGAAATAATCCTTCCATCTTATTCCATCTTCAGGTTTTCATATCTCACCCAGTAACCATCAAGTTTAGCAATCTTCACTATAGGGTCACCTTCATTAAGAGTCTCCAACTTATCCCATATAGCCTTTCCAGATGATTTGTCTGTTAATCCCATTATTTGTTGATCAGAAAGTGCACACAATAGGGATTCTCTTGCTCTACAATCATTCTCAAGCTTCTTTTCCAGGTTTGTCAGAGGAGGATTTCTAGATCCCAAGTTATAGGGTGTGACACCATTCTATGTGATCTCCCAAATCTCCTTGCCAAGACATCTCAGATGAGTCTCCATCTGAATCTTCCATACTATGTAATTTTTTCCATCAAGCCTCGAAATATCCCTTCAAAAGATAGCTCCAGAAGAACTGGATGAACTTGAACTATTAGTCGCCATAGGATCTTCCTCAAGCGGTTAATCTCTCTACAGAGAGGACTAAAGCTCTGATACCAATTGTTAGAAAGTTCAGATAACCAGAAGGCAACAATGAGGGGGGGTGAATCAGTTGTCACATATTATAGGAACTTTTAGCAATTAAAACTTTAATACTAGAACCCAAAGCAATAATACCGAAATAGCAGTTAATCCAATTAAGCATAGACAGTAATCATAGAAAAAAATCCATCCACACAACACCAAGGTTTGTATGTGGAAAACCCGATAAAGGGAAAAACCACTGTGGGAAGCCTACCTATAGTCAGATAATACTTTTGTAGTAAGTATGTGAATTACAATGAAGGGGCCTACACTTGCAGGAAGGCCAATAGCCTAGAGCACACTGCTCATCACAAAAGGAGCCTCACTAACTATATATAAATCTAGACTACAATTAGGAGAAGTGTTGAACTACAAAAGATAGCATCTCCTATGCCAAAGTATAGTTCTAGTTAAGCTCAATACCAGAGGACTAAATCCTCTTACATAAACCCAATTCAATCTCCAATGATCGACTAATGCCTTTGCCTGAATGATATTACATTATTCATACATTACATTCCTTGACCATGACCTCTTACCTTAATATGATGATCTACAATAGATCTTACATCTTATTTATACAAACCCTCGACCATAAGCAATCAGGTCAGACATCAAATAATAATTCAATTACATAATTACAAACCATGTCGGCCTTAGACAAAACAAGTAATATCAACACATAAGACATCCCAAAAATACATCAATTGGTCATATCCACATGTTACATTAAATCTAGTCCATAACCTAACTCAATTGGGACCAAGTATAGGTCCACATGCTTCAATAATGATCTTCAAATGCCAAGTCTCGAACATGATCACCAACAGCATCCTAAAACTCCATTAGAAGCTGCACCAACACCACTTATGCAATTCATCAAAGATCTCCACTAAAAGCTCTGTTGGTGAAACCCTCGCCGGAACCAAAAACCAATCTTCTAAGCAAGCAGGATAGCATCCAATCACCAAACCAAAACCAACTGACCAAATATGAGTATAAGTATCATGAACAAGCCAATTCCATCACCAAATTATACCAGAGCTTGTCGGATCATGTCGGATCCAAGTTAACCAGAAACCACTCATCCTACCAAGACCATAAGGGTGTCAGTAAAGCATCCAAACAACTAGTGTTGACATCAATGACAAAACATCAATGCAACACATAATCAATTCCACCAAATGGCCAACACCTATAACTTGGTGCATTCAAATTTCACCTTATTTTCCTATGTCATACGTTTCCATTCAAACAATTTATACATATTGTTAATCAATCTATCATCTCATCTAGTTGAAGAATACTTGCATAATTTGATACTTCAATCTTGATCCTATTATTTCTCCCTTCTAATTCCTTGATCATCCTTTCCTCAAAGGGTAGTTCAATTAATTTCTCTTCCTATTATTTCACATCTACATGTTGGCCTACACCTCTTTCTTGGCCTACTTCATCGTCAGAATCTTCTCTTCTTTGCCTTATTCTTTGAATTGTCAAAAATTTCTGCAAGATATGCTACCTGCCTTTGGAGGTTTTACATATATCTATGCATTTGTGAAAGACCTCCTCTTCCCCTTCCTCTCCCAACCATCTTGTTTCTCTAATACCAGATGATGTAACCAAGTTAGAACCAAGAATTCACCATTAACAAGAAGCAAGAAGAAACCAAAAAACACCGAGGATGAAATCAATTGTTCTTCATTATCCTTCAAACACCCTACTTCTACAAAGGAAAATAATCCTACCTAATTACAAACTAAAAAATCTCTTATTTGGAAATTTTCACAAAATCCAAAATTTGCCATTTTAAGAAATTTAAAAATTCATCCAAAAAATCACCAAAACTTCTAAGAATCTAAAAAAACTACAAAATAAATTTCCAACTTGTTGAACTAATAACAGTTACGAGTTTAGAAAAAACCTGATTTTACTTAATCAAAACAGTTACGAGTTTAAAAAAAACTGAAAAGAAAATAACTTTCTAAAAACTCAAAAAAATAGAAAAACTTTGTTTGAGGCCCAAGATGAAGGAATTTGGCCCTAAAAACTGCATTGATTTGAGGTCCAAGCAAACTAGGTTTTTTTGACAATCCAAACAACTACTCACGATACACCTCCATGTCAAACTTCAACACAAATGAACAACCGATTCAAAAGTTACGACCTTTGGAAGTCCCTGCATCAATTACTCTTTGAGCAAGTTGTGTAGGGAACAAGATATGAAAATGACAAGGTCAATCATAGAGTTAGATGTAAATAATTAGTAGACATGTAGGTTACATTCATTCTAATATAGTTAAAATTATCAAATATGATAAAAATCATTGAAAGTAAGAATTATGAAGAACTACTTTTATTATATACAAAATAAATACATGTATCATTCTAGTATATGTTCATGTTCAAAATTGACTATTTATTGTATCAAGATTGAGTATATAAATATATCATTATAGATTTATATGCATTACTAATCTTTACAAAGTTAGTTAGTAAGTAGTTTAAATCAATTAAAAAAAAATTCAAACGATAAATATACTTCACAAATATCAAATGTATACCATAGTTTCATTGTATAATTTGATAATATGTGTCTAAAATGCTTTAAAATTATCTAATGTTGTTTAAAAAAATTAAATTAATTGAAATTCATAATTCAAGAATCTTTTTTACTTCTATAAGAAACAAATTAAAGACTCGTAGTTGGACTACACTACAAATTCATACCTTTGTTGGGAAAATATTGTGTTTGAAGATTGACTATTACATCTAATATAATTAACCTAGATATATGATTAAATTTGTTATATTAGTATTACTAAACAAGGTAACTAAATAGATTCTAAGAGGTATCACATATGATCATTCTATCAATGATCTTGATTTATATATTCGTCTTATAAAATTTGGTATCTATGTCATTTTTTATGGCATCACTACGAACTTTCTTAGGAATTATCGTGTCTTCCCTATCACTATCGTGTAAAGTAGCATGTTTTTGTAATGGAGCAAATTTGCCACCTCGAGAATGATGGATCTTTCAGGACAAATTATCCTTTCGATTACCTCTATGAACTAGAGCTAAGATGAGACAGGGGAGAACAGAATTACGAAGGAAGGGTCAGACCCCCAAGAGGCATTTGTGGACGGCTTTGCAGAGCCTCTATCCTTGGGACAAGTGTGTGGAGCTAGGACACCAGCACAGCACACTGTCGTCTTGTACGGACGAAATGCAGAGTCTGAGCAAAAAGCTCTGGACGCGCTCACAGAATTTGTAAAATAGCTAAACAATATTGAAACTTGCAAAAAACACGGATTACGAAATAGAATAAGGAAAATGCTAAAGAGTAAGGAAATCTCACAAATGGTCCATGCTATGAAGTCTCCCACAAGATAATATCCTCTTCATGAATTTGTTCCTACACACATGCAAGAGAGAGAAAATATTGGGGGTTGTGTTTTGGAGCCTGCCTAAGTCACACTCCCATTTTGGTGTTTCCACCTCCATGGACAACCCCAAAAAGCCACGGGAAAGATAAATGATAAAGAGAATAATGCAATGTGAAATTGGAAATAAGATTGATAAATATGAAAGAGAGAGGATTAAGATGACTCCCCTATCATGAACAGAGCTTGGAATGTTTGATAATGCTGCAACAATGGTGGTGTTGGTAGTATGCTGTCCAAAATGGTCTCCAAGAGCTCAACTTGCAAGAACTGGTTACCAAAATGCCAAAAGATTCTCCCAAATGCTTCCCAAGTAAGAGATATAGACCTAGGAAGGAATTCAGACATCGTTGGGCACGTATAGAAGTGTTATGATTCCTTCTGAGTTTAGGCATAATGCTCAAATAGCCACATACGGACTATCAGATTCGTGGGACGCTAGCATGCCACATGGATGTCTCTGTGTCGCGCCTTCGTCCCCAAGGGTGATAGATTGGCAAAGTTGGTAACGCTTCGACCAGAGTGGATAAGGGTGGCTTAAGTGGACAAAAGGATAGGATGGTGGATCTTGACCTCCGATGACATGGAGGAAAAGCCTCATTTGTCACATTAATTACAAGGGACAATATTTTTGATATTACAGTTTTTTTCCTCTTATATTATTGTTGTCGTCTGGTATCTTCAATAATGTAAATCCAATTCATATTTTCTCATTTTTTATAAGTATTTTATTATCTTTTATCTTTTCTCATTTTGTAATTGTTTTATTATCTTGTGAAATCCATAAAGTACGAAACAATACATCATGTTTGTTTTCATAGTCACACTTTATATGTTTGGTTGGTATTACCAAAAAAAAAAAATTATTAATTTATTTTATATATTTATGTATCACTAACATGAAAGGTGGGAGAATTAGTAACTAATTGAGTGCTTATTCTACATCTTTATATTTTTTATTCTCAAATAAAATGAAACAAAATAAAATACATATTGTACATGATAGAGTTTATTATTATATCTAAGGAGGTCTTTTTATTATGTGAGTAATATTGTAATTACTTTTTTGTATATTTTAAATGGAGACATTATTGATGTGTTGGAGTATGAGCTTGTATGGTTGTCATTGATGTTAAACTTGGTTATCTAGACAGCTATTGGTCTAGATATGCTCTTGGTTGTTGCAAATTATGTTTTGTGTTGTATTTAATGTCTTTGGTGTTGGTTGTGGCGTCGTGTATTCAAAATGGTTTGAAAAGCTTTTTGTGCCCTCTAGATATGTTGTTGATTGTGTTGTTGTTTAGTGGATCATATTATTTTGGTTCGGATATGTTTTGGAAGATGTGTTGAGATGTTGTTTTGGGTCTCACCATGGCATGTGGAGATATGCATAGAGTATTTTGCATCAGAAGAGGTTATGTGGTCGACTGGTTGTTATTTCTACACATTACATTTGGTAATGAGTTTAGAGAATATGTTAGCATGTGTGAACTATTGGATCAATAATGGGAGGACGTATTGCAATATGTTTTGGTTCCATCTTTCTCCTAGAGTAGACCGATTTGAGTATTTTAGGTCTGGGTGGATTATTTTGTGTAATATCGCTTATTCTGTTTTGGTCAACCCTTAATTAGGTTTTCAATATTGTATCTCATATTTAAGATGTGCATATAGATGAGTTGTCTGTAATGAAAATTGGATTGTGTGAGAATTGTATGTGAATGATATACAAATAGATTTGAGTTTGTGGTTGTGGGAAAGTCAGTTTGAGAAGAGATTTAAAGGTGATATATTCTACAAGACAATGTGTTATGACAATTAAGATTATAAGAGATGTTTTCCATGATGTTGGTCACTTGAACCAATTATTCAAGGACACTTTCATGTTCAGGAGAATCTATCTTAATTATAATTTAGCTATCTCATTCAATGTTGACTAATAGTGAGCCCTTCAATAGTAGTTTGTACCTTGTCCTAAAGAAGTGATCTTCAGTTGAGAAAGTCCTCTTTGTATCTTGCCTAAGGTTGTGTGCCTTAGTTTTTGCAATTCCTTTAGGTTTCGGTGCTCCTTGGGAGTAAGCCTAAAACATTGTAATCATTGTTATTCATATTGTGAGTTTTATTCTCACTGTGGTTTTTCCTTGTTTGGGTTTTCCACGTAAATTCAGTGTTCATGTGTTGATTGTTAGTGCTCATGTGTTAATGATTAATATGTAATTGTTAATTTAATTAATGATGTTTATTAATAATAAAAAATTAAATTTCAGACTGATTCAACCCCCCTCTCAATCCTATTGGGTCTTCAAAAATTGGTATCAGAGCATTGGTTCCTATTAGGAAAGCTTTACCACTTGAGGTAGATCTGGAAATTTCGCAGGAACTTCATGTTAAAGCACTGATGTTTGATGGACCAAAATTTACTTACTGAAAAGAAAGAATGGAGTCTTACATTAAGACATTGTAGAATGGAATCTAGGAGATTATTCAAATGGATTATAAATGACCTCAGAATGGACCATCGACTTTGGATGAAATTAAGGCTCAAGAGACAAATGCAAATGTTATAACAATACTTATCAATTGTTTGATGAAGTATTTGGAAAGGTTAAATAATTGAAGGAAGCTAAGGAAGTCAGGAACAAGTTATGCTATGCATATGAAGGTGCATTGAAGACACAACGAGCAAGACCTTTGAACTTGAAGCAAAAATTTAAAGGTTTCAGAATGGTTGACGATGGAAATATTGAGAGCTACATGCACAAAGTAAATGATACCATAGAGGCTATCCAATCTATTGGTTGAGTGCTAGAAGAAAGTGATGTCATCAGAAAGATCTTGTTTACATTGAAAAAACCGTACAAACTGAATAATTGTGCTATTGAATAAGTCATGGTCTGCATAATTATTCAATTGATCATCTTATCAGAATATTGTCTACTTGGAGAGATGGAAGATATTAAATCCTATCATAGAGAAGTTGCATTTAATGTTTCAAGAATATCAGGAGATGAATCAAAAACAAGTGAACCTAGATGAGATTGAAGCGAACTTTGTAAGAAGACTGATGAGAGGAAGTAGAAAGTACAAAGGTATGTTGCCTGATAAGTCGATGCTTTGACATGTTTTTTTATCATGACTCTTAGGTTTTTTTGGTATCTTTTGGGTTTCATTGTGATAGTAAAGTATTGTGAATTGACTATATGTAATCCATGTTTTAAAACTGAACTTAAGAAATCATGTTTGAACTTTGTCGGTTAATTCTTGCAACCATGCCAATTTATTCCTGCAACCAAATGATTTGTCCTTGTAATATGCGGATTATTTAGGATAATGTCATATGCGAGTTAATGAATGTATTAATTGAGTAAGATACATATGCATGTCCTTGTATGCTCTTTTTGTTTTAGTGCAGATAATAATTGATGTTGCGGTGGATGATTTTCTTTCACGCCTAAGGACTGGAGAATCACGTTCAAATAACTGGAGGTCAAACTGAAGGGGATTCGAGCAAGCGTAATGTATGGCATAATTGGAGTAGTTATACTTTACCATGGGAGTTTAACTTTGGTGCATATTGAATTCACAAAATATCGCTTTGGTGTGCAAAGACTATGGTTCGGTTTCAGATCCACGGTTCCTGCAGCCAAGCTCTCAGTTATCTCCTTCATCTAACAATTATCTGCCTCTTCTTCTGGGCATAACTTGAGTTGTCCATTGTAGTTGATCTTTTCTTTATAATAAGCTCTTCCTTCTTTCTTAGAGTTAGACAAGAAAGAAAGGAATTGAGCAGAGTTTTGACAAGCATTCTGAATTTTCTCTTTAAGAATATGTAATCATTTTCAGGAAGAAATGAATAAGAATATGTTGTTATGATCTATTAATAGTACTTTGCTAGGAGTTTGATATCACTCATCCAAGGGGGGCCCACTTGGTGAGTGATCCTATGTTTATGATCATTGAAGTTAGTTTTTACTTAGTTATAGTAGAAGTTCATGACTGGATTGTTCCTGCAGCCACTGGAAATAGATTCGTTGATTGTTCCTGCAGCCAAGACAAAACAGTGTGATTTATGTTATTTTCATTAGATCATTTCAGCAGTGTTTTGTGAAGCTTTCATGTAGCCTTTTATGATTTCCATTCTCACCTTTCCTTTCTGCATAATGTTAGTTACTGCAGTAATGTAGAATAATCATTTAAGGAGCTTAGTGCATATATATTGCAGACCCATTTCAAGTTTTACATTCCTGGATTGATAACTAAATGAACACCAGCCATGAAAATAGTAAACTCTCCCATATGAATGTCCAAACTTCGGATTGAGATTTCAATTAGAGGTATTATTATTATCATTATAGTTGGGGTAGACATTTTTGGCACCGCTGCTGGGGATGGTGTCAAGCTAAGAACCTTTTATGATTATTTTAGTTTCTAGTTAATTGTTTGAAATTTCATGAATCTACATGCATAATAGAAGAAGAGATGCCAGAGGTAGATTTCTGCCCACTCATACTACTCATGCAGAAGATAATTTTTCAGATATAAACCCTTTTGCTAAACTGTATCAAGTCCCATAGAATTTGAATCACCCTAAGTCTGAATTTCTAGAAGGTAGTCTTCAGTTCCTTTTTGGTCCACAAGAAGAAAATTTTCCTATAGTAACAACCCCCACAAGTCCAATGCAAGGGAACCCACCTTCTATTGGGAATAATCCACCACCACCACCTGGTCCAACATTTGAGTTTCCCATCTCTGACCAGCATGATAATGCTAACCTCAAGAACATTCCAGCATCTTCACTTCCTAAATTTTATGGGTTGGTGACAGAGGATCTGGATACATTTCTGTTTGAGTTTGATGTTCTGTGTAGGAGTTTTGACTATACTATAGATGCCCATAGACTCAATAGTTTTCTAGCCACTTTGAAGGAGTCATCCTTGAGATGGTTTATGAGCTTGGGTATTAGCACAATCAACACATGGGATGAGATGAAATGGTTGTTTCTTGCAAAATACAAAGATAATTGTAGAGGCATTGATCGTCATGGGGATGATATCTTTAGAATGACACAAACTGAAGATGAGAGCCTTGAGGATTATCTGGAAAGGTTTTTGTTTAGTGTCAAGAAGTCCAAGCATAGTACTCTGAATGAAGATTCCCTCAAATTGATATTCTTGAGGGGTATCAGTGATGAATGCACTGATTCCTTAGATCTTATGGGAGGAGGTGACATTACACAATCTACTTGGGCTGAAATAGGACAAATTTGCAAGAAGTATTCCAGATCTACTTCTAAGAAGAATTTGAGATTTAAGCCAGGGGCACCATCATTAGCATTTGGAACTAGAGTTTCTAGATTGGAGCTTAGCTATCGGTTAAAAGATTTCAAGGAGGACATTATAAACAATATGGCTACTTAGCTGGATACATTGGCAGCTAAGAAGAAGCATGAGGAAGCTGATGCATTTCTTGCAGAATTCTGTCCTCATTGTAAGCAGCGAAAGAAAGATTGCAAATGTAAGATGGTTGCAAATGTTGAAGTACCTAATTTCAAACCAATTCAAGGTGAGGATGAACAAGTCTTCTATGTTGCTCAAAGAAGACCAAATTTTCAAAGACAAGGTATGCCACTTGATCCACTTTCCTTTTCTGGTTATAGTGGTAATTCTTATGCACCAAATAACCAATGGCAACCACAGTATTCTCAAAATTTTGGTAACTATCCACATTGGTATGGATCACAAGGCCAATGATAGCAATTTACTAATCAAATTCCCCAGTGGTAGTAGTGACAGGGAAACTGGTATCAACCTCAGGGTCCAGGGAACCAGCTTCAAGGGAATTGGCAACCTACCTCTTAATGGAGGGGAAACCCATCATGGTCATCCCAATCTTCTGGATATCAGCCCCCTGCTCAGCAACCACAACCTCCTACTTTAATGCCTCCTCCTGTAGCTACAGTTGCACCTCCTAAGCCAATGCAGCTACCTACTCAACCGTTGCCTAATCCATATATCAAATCTTAGCAACAACAACAAGCTTATTTAGCCGATGCTAATCAATACCCAGCCTATTCTTTATCACTAGATGATATTCACCTTCGATTTGGGACAACTCTACCTAATCCCTCTCATCCAGTTATTAATAAGGTACAAGAAGAGCAGCCAATCTCTGATCCTAAAGATGTAATACCTCATAATCAAATATTACCACCATTTCCCCATAGACTGAAAGACAAAGAAGTTTCCACTAAACAACAGCAAAGCTTTGATATTCTTGATCAACTAAAGCGCATCTGTGTTAAAATTCCATTGTTGCAAGCAATAAAGGATGTTCCTATATATGGTAAGGTATTGAGAGAAGCATGCCTAAAGAAGCCTAGTAGAAAGAAAAAGGATCCACAAACAGTTCATGTTATGGGTCAATTGACTGATATTATGTTAGGAAAAATTGCTATTCCAAAGTATTCTGATCTAGGTAGTCCTATTGTGAGTATAGTCATTAATGGCAGTCAAATAAAAAATGTTTTAGTTGATCTAGGGGCAGCCATTAATGTAATGACAAGGGAAGTAATGAAACATCTAGAGATAGATAGTTTAAGGGCTACACCCATAGTTCTCCAACTTGCTGATGGCTCTACAGTAAGACCTGATGGTATCATAGAAGATATAGTATTTATTCTAGATTCCTGGGAATATCTTGCAGACTTTATGATTTTATCACCAAAAGAAACATTGGGGGGATATCGAGTCATTTTGGGAAGACCATGGCTTGCCACAGCTAATGCATATATAGGGTGTAGATCAAAGGACATGACTATTTCAGATGGCAGTTCCACAAAAACATTAGCCTTGTATTCCCTAGCACAACCTCAACTTGAGCAGCAGCAGGCTATTTGGCCTATTTTGGGAGAGGAATCTGAAGAAATTGACTCTATTAATCACCTTATGATGATTAATCGAGTGCCACTCATGTAGTTATATGATGAAGAATCAATTCTTTATAAGGTCCTGATAAATGAATTAATAGAAGACCAAGAATTGCAGGAATTGGTTCCGAATATTGCAGGTTTGGACTTTCCTGCAGCCACTGATATCTTGCATACCTTGTTGCCGCAGGAATTGTCTTATTCTCATTTTTCTAATATAAATCAGATTGATCTTACTATCAAGATAGAGGTGAAATTGAATAAATATTTGAACATCAATAAGAATATAGCAGACTCTCAAAAGGATAGCCTAGTAGACTTGTTGAAACTCCATAGAAATGATTTTGCATGGGATTACAAGGATATGAATGGAATTGATCCAACAGTTTGTACTCGTCGTATTTACATAAAGGATGAGTGTTGCCCCCTCAGACAACCTCAAAGAAGAGTCAACCTTAACTTGAAGGAGATAGTTAAAGAAGAATTGCAGAAATTGTTGAAGGTTGGGTTTATCTATCCTATCTCTGACAGTCAATGGGTATCATCTTTGGTGATAGTTCCTAAAAAGGGAGGTAAATGGAGAGTATGTGTTGATTATAGAGCCTTGAAATTAGCCACAAGGAAGGATCATTTTCCACTACCATTTGTGGATTAGGTATTGGATTCTCTTGCTGGTAAGAGATATTTTTCATTCCTGGATGGATTTAGTGGCTATAATCAAATACAAATAGCTTTTGAGGATCAGGAGAAAACAACATTTACTTTCCCATGGGGCACTTATGCATATTTTGTTCTTCCTTCTGGGTTGTGTAATGCTCCAGCCACTTTTCAAAGGGCAGTGATCAGTATTTTTTCTGATATTTCTCAAGATATTATGGAAATTTACATGGATGACTTTACAACTTATGGCTCTGAATTTGATCAAGCATTAGGTAATTTGAAGAAAGTTTTGCAGCAGTGTGAAGACTACAACTTGTCTCAAAATAGTGAGAAGTGTTTCATTATGATGGAAGAAGGAATAGTCCTTGGTCATCATATATCTATACAAGACATACAAGTGGATCTAGCAAAGATTGAGGTTATTCAGCATATTAATGACCCTGTGAAGCAGAAAGATGTGAGAAGTTTTCTTGGCCATGCTGGATACTACAAAAGGTTTATCAAAGATTTCAACAAAATTGCAAGTCCCTTATATTCACTGCTTACTAAAGATGCAGAATTTAAATGGACCTCAGAATGCAATTAAGCTTTTTTAAAGCTTAAGCATGCTTTGATTCAAGCACCAGTTCTAAAAGGACATAATTGGTCTCTACCATTCCAAATCCATACTGATGCATCTGACTATGTCGTAGGAGCAGTGCTAGGATAAAAAGTTGACAAGTTGGAAAATGCAATATATTATATCAGCAAGAATTTGCAGGGACCTCAATTGAATTATACAGTTACTGAAAAGGAAATGTTGGCTGTCGTATATGCCCTTAACAAGTTTAGACACTATATTACTGGGTATCCCATATTTGTGCATACAGATCATACTGCAATTAGATATCTCATGAATAAGCCATCAATCACTAGTAGACTGGCTCACTGGTTATTATTGATGTAGGAATTTGATATCACAGTTGTTGATAAGTCAGGGAAGTCTAATGTTGTTGCAAATTATCTTTCATGTCTTCAATTGTAGGAAGATTCTACAATGATAGATGACACTTTCCCAGATGAGCATTTTTTTCTCATACAGGCTCACACTCCATGGTATGTTGATATTGCCAACTATTTAGCTGCAACTAAGATGCCAATTTCTTTTTCTCCTAAGGAAAGAAGGTTGCTAGTTTAAAAAGGTTTTAACTTTTCCTGGATTGTTGATTGTCTATTTTATACTGGACCTGACCAAGTCATGCAAAGATGTGTCAGAGAAGATGAAACATATGACATCCTGCATGCATGTCATGATGAGCCATGTGGAAGTCATTTTGCTGCAAAAAGGATAGCATTGAAAATACTCAATACTGGATACTATTGGCCTACATTACACGAGGATGTAGCTCAGTACACAAGGAAATGTGACAGATGTCAGTGAATGGGTAGACCTACAAAATCTGATGAGATGTCAATATATCCTCAAATATCTGTTACACCATTTGACAAGTGGGGATTAGATTTTGTTGGCCCCATTGATCCACCTTCTAATGGCAAATCTTATATCTTGGTATGTACAGACTATGTGACAAAATGGGTAGAAGCTAGAGCTATGCAACATGCAAGAGATAATAAGGTGGTTGAGTTTCTCTATGAAGAAATATTTAGAAGGTATGGAGTACCAAGGGAAATTGTCTCAGATCAGGGACCTCAATTTACACCAACATTGATAAAAGATTTGGTCAATGAATACAATATAAGACATGGGAAATCTACTACATATCATCCACAGTCTAATGGACAAGTAGAAGTTGCCAATAGAGAGCTTGAGGCTATTCTTACAAAAATAGTGTCTATCCACAAGAAAGAGTGGTCTCATCAACTTTCAGAGGCAATTTGGGCATATAGAACAACATGGAAAACACTAATTGGATTCACACCTTTTGAGATGGTTTATGGCAAAACAGCAATGATGCCTATTGAATTTGAGCATAAAACCTTGAGAACAGCTCTACAACTAAATATGACATTGTCTGAAACATAGAAGGAACACATTCAGCAGTTAAATGCTCTTGATGAATGGAGGAAGATAGTTGTTCAATAGACAGAATTGATTCAAAACCAAAGAGCAAGATGGCATGATAAATATATCAGAGAAAAGAAATTCAAAGTTGGTGACTGGGCACTCCTGTATGATTCCAGATATAAGGATGCTATGGGAAAACTCCAAATAAGGTGGTTAGGTCCTTATGAGGTAGAAGAAGTTTTTCAGAATGGAGCAGTTCATTTGTCCACAATAGATCCTGTTCGATTTAAACTCTTAGTGAATGGACACCGACTATGACTTTATCACAAGCTAGCTACTAGAGAAGAGTTCCTGCAGCAGTTTGCTCCCCAAAGTCAATTAAAAGTTCCTGCAACAAATGGCAAGGTTCCTACAGCAATTGCCAATGATTCGGTATCAATTCATGAGCTTCCTGTTGCACTTGAGCATATTGATAAAGGTGATGTTCCTGTAGCCTCTACAGTGAACTTATTCACCATATCATAATAAAATATTTCCATGGGAATAATGTTCTCCATACATAAAGCTCCATCCACTACATTCCATTCCACTTTCTTACCTATCACTTCATTTCATTTCGCCATCATTTTCGCCCAATTGCAGGTACGTGTATATTGTACTTTATTTTAATTATGCATTTATTAGTTCATTATGATTTTTATCCTGTTTAAATCCGCTCCAAACCCGAAAACTCGTCAGCCTGTGTGGACATGTGCTAGGTTAAGTTGGGGGGGTACTTTATGGCCCTTTTTCTAGTAAGATTTATTATTAGTTTTTTTTTTATATCCCGAATTGATTTCCTAATTGACATTACTTATAATGATTATTATTTCACGCAAGTGAATAATAAGGTATGCCGCCAAAATTAAGATATGTAGATTTTAGTTTTTTGTGAAACTGTCAAACATTTTGATGAAGCTGCGGAAGTATTAGAGTAAAAGATGGGTGGTGATCTAATTCGCCATGAGCCAACAGTCCATGAAGGGTTGCTGCAGGATGTTGTCTGTGAGCATTATTTCTGAAACCACGGCAAGTTGGATTATTTCTTGAAAATCAGGGATTACAACGATGAAATAGCTACAGAATTTATGCATTCCTTTGATGAAGGAGAAGCTACAGTTAAAGGGTTGAGGGTAATTGCTACAGAGTTGTGAATTGCAGAGGTCACAGGGTTGCTGCAGGAAGGAAAACTCTTTCCAGAATCAAAAGACACAAGGAGTGCCAGGGTAGAGTTCACAATTTCCACTAACAGACCCTTAATGGTGGATAGACAAGGGACTAGAAGGGTTTCTTTACCAGCACATTGGCCTCAGGTAGCTTCGTATGTTATGAAATATATTAAATGTGAAGGGCGGTATTCAAATCTGCATTCACCTCATTTTAAGTTACTTATTCATCTGCGTCATGGCCAGTGAGTTAATGTCCCAAATTTCTTGTACCATCTCATTTCTATAAGTGCTAAGGAGACTTGAAAATATGGAAATCGCTCTGTTAGCCATCATGGACTGGTTAAGTTGCTTATACAGTGGTCCCTGAGAGATGTTTCACAAATGGAATGGGGTGTGTTTGAGGATATTCTACAATTTAGGGTTGATGAAGCCCCTATTGCGAATAATCTGTTGGCTCAAGAAGAGATTGTTGTAGAAGATCTTTCTCATGAAGATGAGGGTTTGCTGGTTGCTGAAGGAGCCACGATTATTATGGAAGGAAATATTGAAGCAGAGTCAATCGAAGAACAACCCTCTACTTCTCTTCAAAGAGATTCAGCTATTTTGTAAAGGGAAGGAAAAGAATTGGAAAAGGATGAAATAGATGAAGAATTTGTTATCTGGTCATAGGAAACGCAGATTCCTCCTACAGCCAAGAGGCATCGAACAAAAACAAAAACTCCTGCAGCCATTTCAAAAGTGTATGTAAGAAGAACAAGAAGGAGGACATAGAAGACTCAACCTATGAGTAATCGAGCAGAGGTTATTGCAGTAGAAACTTCAGAAGAAGAAGATGCTGCAGAGAAAGAAATGCAAGAAAACCCTGTGGAAGAGGAAATTCAAGAAAACCCTATGGAAGAAGAAATTCAGGAAGAAGTTGTAATGGATAAGCTAGAAAATCTTGCTTCTGTGGCATTGCAATGTGAAGAGATTGTTGAAGATGTTCTACAGCAACCTGAAGAAAATGTGGGAGATATGTCAAATCAGAATGAGGAGTTTGTTGAAGAAATCCCATGGTCTAAGGTAGGACCTATTAGACCTCCTTCATCCCTAAGTAGTCTATCAATTGCTTTAACATTTTTTAGGCAATGGGAAATAGAGAAGGATAGGTTGCAGGGGATAATTAATAAGCAGCAAAAAGAGATTGAAAAGAAAGATAATAGAATTAAGGAATTAGAAGCTAAGGTAGAAGAGATTTATGGTATGGTTCCTTAGATGATGCAGTGTAGGGCACCCCCAAGAATTTATGCAGTACATTTGAAAGAGCGGTATCTGAATTTCAGACTAAACTGCATTTTTAAGGTCCTTAATCCATCATTGGAAACACCTAAAGAATTCTATCATGCTTATCAAACCTCTCCACATGCTGTAAGGAATTTGTTATGTGAATTATATTTACATAACTATGATGTACCCCAAGACAAAGAATGGAATCCTTTATTGTATATTGGGGATATCCATCTCAGAGCTTTAATGTCATGGATCCAAAATGAGATGATCATAGGACCACAAGCCAGGGAGTTTGAAAAATTAGAGCTTGATTGTCCATTACCATTGAGAAGGGAATCAAAAGCACCCAGGGTTCTATATTATGATTGGCAAAAGTTGCTAATAAGAGATGATGTTAGTAAGATAGTACTTCCAATGAGAGAGGAAGTATATCAAGCGTATGAGCATTTGGTTCAGACCCATAGGACAACCGCACTAGAAGCGTTAACTCAATGTTGGAATCATCTACCAGATCATTTAAAACTGGGAGAACCTTACTCATTACAGAATTTTCATGCAGCCATAAAAAGAGCCTCTAGATACATACAGCTAGGCAGGGAAAAAGTCAATAACTGGTTGCCATTGATCTTTCAGCCTCTGATCCTTATGTGGCCACTTTTGGCATGCCAACCAACAAAACAGAATTATGATGCAGTTGTAGAAGAAACAGCTAGATGGTCCAGGTTGGAGAAAATGAAAGGATTTTATTGGAATTTGCCTTCCAAGGGAACCGGACATGACACTGTTGGTGATTTCAGAGTTTCGGCAAAAATCAGAAATTTTCCTTTTGTTGCAGGAGCAGCAAACCCTTAAAGTTGGGGGGCATGATAATTCGATGCTTTGACATGTTTTTTATCATGACTCTTAGGTTTTTTTGGTATCTTTTGGGTTGCATTGTGATAGTAAAGTATTGTGAATTGACTATATGTAATCCATGTTTTAAAACTGAACTTAAGAAATCATGTTTGAACTTTGTCGGTTAATTCCTACAGCCATGCCAATTTATTCCTGCAGCCAAATGATTTGTCCCTGTGATATGCGGATTATTTTGGATAATGTCATATGTGAGTTAATGAATGTATTAATTGAGTAAGATACATATGCATGTCCTTGTATGTTGTTTTTGTTTTAGTGCAGATAATAATTGATGTTGCGATGGATGATTTTCTTTCACACCTAAGGACTGGAGAATCACGTTCAGATAATTGGAGGTCAAATTGAAGGGGATTCAAGCAAGTGCAATGTATGGCATAATCAAAGCACTTATACTTCACCTGGGAGTTTAACTTTGGTGCATATTGAATTCACAAAATATTGCTTTGGCGTGCAAAGATTGTGGTTCGGTTTCAGATCCACGGTTCCTACAACCAAGCTCTCAGTTATCTCCTTCATCTGACAATTATCCGCCTCTTCTTCTGGGTGTAACTTGAGTTGTCCATTGTAGTTGATCTTTTCTTTATAATAAGCTCTTCCTTCTTTCTTAGAGTTAGACAAGATGGAAAGGAATTGAGTAGAGTTTTGACAAGCATTTTGAATTTTCTCTTTTAGAATATGTAATCATTTTTAGGAAGAAATGAATAAGAATATGTTGTTATGATCTATTAATAGTACTTTGCTGGGAGTTTGATATCACTCATCTAAGGGGGCCCACTTGGTGAGTGATCCTGTGTTTAGGATCATTGAAGTTAGCTTTTACTTAGTTGTAGTATAATTTCATGACTGGATTGTTCCTACAGCCACTGGAAATAGATCTGTTGACTGTTCCTGCAACCAAGACAGAACAGTGTGATTTCTGTTATTTTCATTAGATCATTTCAGCAGTTTTTTGTGAAGCTTTCATGTAGCCTTTTATGATTTCCATTCCTACCTTTCCTTTCTACATAATGCTAGTTACTACAGTAATGCAGAATAATCATTTAAGGAGCTTAGTGCATATATATTGCAGACCCATTTCAAGTTTTACGTTCTTGGATTGATAACTAAATGAACACCAGCCATGAAAATAGTAAACTCTCCCATATGGATGTGCAAACTTTGGATTGAGATTTCAATTAGAGGTATTATTATTATCATTATAGTTGGGGTAGACCCTTGAAATTCTTTAATTATGGAAGAATTGTTTATTATGCTTCTAAATGTATATACAAAGAAGACTACAAAAAATTTGATGATGATAAAAATAATAGTACATATAGAGGACATGATTTGAAGAAAAGAACAATTGATAGAGACAAGGAAAAAGAGTTTTTCCCCTATGGAGGCACAATTGTCTAAAGAAGAAGATGGTTAAGACTCGAATGAAGAATCTTTATTTATTGCTATAGAAGAGAAGAATCAAGATAGGTCTGGATGACCTAAAGAGAAGATATCATTGCATGCTAAAGTTGAACCAATATCATGGATCATTAATTATGGATGTTCACATCACATCATCAGAGATAAAGACAAGTTTATCAGTCTCAAGAAGTATGATGGTGGATCAGAAACATTTGCAAGAGAGGAAGTTTAATCGATTTGTGGAATAGGAAATATCTTGATTGATAGTAAGCATAAAATTGGTGATGTTTAGTATGTAGAAGGTTTGAGAGATAGTTTGTTGAGTGTTAGTTAGATGTGCAATAGAGGTTATGAAGTTGTGTTCACCATTACCAGATGTATGATAAAAAAAGGAAAAATCAGAAAGGTGGTAGCAAAATGTATTAAGACAAGTGGAAATGTTTATTACATAAAGGACAGAAGTGGAAACAAATGTTATGAGTCAGATAAATGAATTTTGGTTATGGCATAAGAGGATGGGACATGTTAACTTTGATAACATGATGAAGATTAGGAAAACTAAGGTAGTGAGATATTTAATGGAAATATTATTAAGCCTATTGACATTGTGTGCATGAAATGTCAATTAAGGAAGCAAACAAAGAGAATTTTCAAGAACAGGGAGTATTCTATGTCATATCCATTGGAGATAGCTCATATAGATCTATGTGGACCTACAAGGACAAACAAACTTAATGGAGAAAGGTATTTCATATTACTTATTGATGATTATTCTAGGATGGCATGGGTGACATTTTTGAGAGAGAAAATTGAAGTTTTTGAAAGATTTAAAGTTTTCAATCAATGGTAGAAAATCAAGTTCTTGAAATCTGATAGAGGTGGATAATTTACTTCAAATGAATTTGATATTTTTTGTGAAAAATATGGTATTAGAAGACATTTTTCTGCTCTAAGAACTCTTTAATAGAATGGTGTGGTAGAAAGGAATAATATGATTGTTATTGAGATGGTTAGAACTATATTGAAAGATGCCAACTTGGCTAATGTGTACTAAAAATAAGTTGTGCATAATGTTGTTTACTTTCTTAACAAGGTTGAAATAAGAGTAAATCATATCAAGACACCTTATAAGTTATGGAATGGAGACCTCCTACTGTGAAGTATTTCATAATCTTTGGGAGTAAGTGCTATATCAAAAGAGATGAGAATGACCTCAAAAAGTTTGATACCAGAATAGATGAAGGAATATTCTTGGGATATGCTACAAATATCAAGACCTACTGATGTTACAATAAGAGACTAAACAAGATAGTGGAGAGTACAAATGTGAAAGTATGTGAGGTATGGGATCATACTACCCTTGAACCTATTCAAGAGAATGACTTTGAGATCGTTTCTATTGTTGTAGAAGAAAAGATAGATATAGAAGGAAAAAATGAGCAATAATCATATGAAACTGAAGGAGATAAACAAGAAATCAAGACCTTGAAATAAGTGCAAAGGAATCATTCAGAAGATAAAATAATCAAAGACAAGAACAGAGGAGTTCAGACAAGAAGTATTGCAAAGGTAAATGAGAAAACTAATTATTGTTTTCTTTCACTCATTGAACCTAAATCATATGAAGAAGTGAGAAAAGAATAAAGTTGGGTAAAAGAAATGGAAGAAGAATTGAATCAGATACAAAAGAATCATACTTGGGAGCTAGTACCTAGACCAGTGGACAAAAATATGATATGAACTAAGAGGGTGTTCCAAAAAAAATTGAATGAACAAGGACAAGTCACAAGGAACAAGGCAAGATTGGTAGTAAAGGATATTCCAAGGTAGAAATTATTGATTTTGAGGAAACTTTTTCTTTAGTTTCTAGGATGGAAGTTATTAGAATGTTTCTTTCTTTTTCTAGCTACAAGAACTTCAAGGTATTTCAAATTGATGTTAAGTTAGTATTTATGAATGGATAACTGGAAGAAGTATGCATTGAGCAACCAGATGGATATAGATTGTTAGGAAATCTGAATATGGTTTGCAAATTAAAGAAGGCATTGTATGGACTCAAACAAACACCTAGAGCATGGTATGCGAGATTGGACAAATATTTGTTGTAGAAAAACTTTAGGAAAGGAAGTACAAACAAAAATCCTTATTTTAAGGTTGAAGATATTAAGTTAATTTTTTTTTTTGTTTATGTTGATGAAATTATCTTTAGAGGAAGTGATGTCTTGTGTAAAGAATTTGCAAAAGAGATGTAGAAAGAGTTTGAGATATCTGTGTTTGGAGAGATGTCATTTTTTTTTGGTCTTCAAGTTACTCATTTGCATGATGGAATCTTTATTTATAAAGCTAAGTATGTCAAAGAGATTTTAAATAAGTTTGATATGGAGAATTGTAAACCTATTACAACCCCTTTAGCTATTGGTTACAAGCTAGGCAAAGATGATACATCTCTAGATATTGATCAGAAGAAGTATAGATCTATGATTGTAGGAATATTATATCTTACTGGTTCTAGACCAGATATTATGCAGGTTGTATTTTTGGTTGCAAGATTTCAAGCTACTCTTAAGCTAACTCATGGACAAGTAGTGAAGAGGAATTTTAGATATCTAAAAGGAAATCGATAATTTGGCCTATGGTACAAGAAGGATGAAGATTTCATGTTGAAAGCATATACAGATATTGATTGGATTGAAAGTATTGATGATAGAAAGAATAATAGTGGTGGTGCATTCTTTTTGGGAGACATATTGGTTCATCAATAAGTAAGAAACAAGAATCAATGCCATTATCCACTCCAGAAGCTGGTTATATTGCTACAACATCTTGTTGTACTCAGTTTATGTGGATGAAGAAGACTGTTAAGGATATCAAAGTGGCATATGATGAAGTTAGTCCTATTATTTGTGATAATACTAGTGCTATAAACATTTCAAAGAATCTGAATATGCATTCAAGAACTAAACATATCTTAATCCATTATCATTTCTAAGAGAAAAGGTTGCAAAGAAAGAAGTTAGATTGGAATACATTTCTACAACAGAGCAAGTAGTAGACACTTTTACTTAGGCATTGGCAAAGGATAATTTTGATTATCTCGGGAAGAAGTTAGGGGCTATTGCCCCTCCTTTTTCTAACTAGATGTATTTTGCAGTGATGCATCTTTCTAGGGGAGGACTTAACACTTATCCTTGTCTCATGGATTGGCATTTTTGCTTCTCTCAGGGGGAGCAATGGTGTGAGTTGGTCAGCATGTTTTGTAGAGCCTTTTGTCATTGTTTTCAAAGGGGAGGACAGTTATTGTGATATTAGAGAGAGAATTGTTATGAGATTATTATGATCAAGTGATGTGTTGGTGTTGTCATCGATGAAAAAGGGGGGTATTATTGGAAGCATGAGCTTGTATGGTTGTCATTGACATTGTTAGGACTGCAAAATGTGCTTTTAGTTTTTTTGTCCTAAGGGGTTTGCCTTTTGGTCGTCAATTTTAAGTCCATGAATTGGTGTTTATTTTCATGTTTTTTGCTTATGAAGGGATTTTATTTTATCATTGTCTTATCATTTCCTTAGGTTCCCTTTGTATGTTTTCCCTAGTTGCAACATTGTAATGACCCCTTGGACCCTCACTTTAGTTTCACGTGGTCGAAATCTTGTGTTATGTTTAAGCCCCACATCCCCGCAAGTTACCTTTATATCTCTCTTTTTGTGTTGCGGGCTTGTCGGATGCATTTTGAGTGAGTTAGTAGTTGGTCTCATGCCCCTGCAATTTGTTTCCCTTTCAGTTATCTATAAGTTGCGGGCTTGTAGAAGGATTTTCATGTATGAATTAAAGGGCCTTGTGCCCTCGTAGGATGGTTTTCATCTATGTGCTATGTGTTGCGGACCCACGGGCTTAATTGTTTAGTAAGTTGAGAAGGACCCCATGCCCCCATGAGATGACTTACACTGGTGGACTTCCAGAAGTAGGTGCATGGAAGAAAGAATTTTAAGTGCAAAGTGGGGGAATAAGAGATCTCGCATCCCCATAGAATGGCATGACAAAAGGAAATATTACTTGCAGACATGCAGAATGAATAAATTGTATACCGCACATCCTCCCATGGAGACTTCATAAAGGATAAAGAGACTTGCAAGCCTGCAAAAGGATAAAGTGAATATCTCACACCCCTAAGTGCATATTCAATAAAGGCTAAAGAGATTAGCGAGCATGTGGCATAAAGAAAGATGGTTTGTTAGTTGTAAATGAGTGTCCGACAGCCCCGCAAAGGTAAGATAGATGGAAATGAAAGGCTCACGGGCATGCGGTAAGCTTATGTTGACTTTTAATAAGGATACATGGCATTCCTAACTCGTCAGAAAAGATCCATGTGGATTTCAACGCAAGCCTAGTCGTTTGATCTGATCACTTGAAAAGCATCAATGGTGAAATTCAAATTGAAATCACATTTACTTGTTAATTCAATTGGCATGTTGCAGTTATTGCTCAAAGAACTAGTTTTTCTCACAATTTGTTGCTGAATTGATTCACAATTCATTCCTTAATTTAAAACTTATGTTCATGCGATCAAGAAGTGCTTTGGTGAGCTAAAAGTGTAGAGAATTCTATAGATTGTGTGAATTGACGGTATTCTTCATGGTGAATTAAGCGTTAAAACCAGTAAGTGCTTTTATCTTGCTTATAGTTGTGGGGTGAATTGAGAATTTGGCATAAGTGTAGTCTATTGCCTGCCAGTTCTAGGGTTTTATTCGCTCATAATTCCAGTAATTTTTCTTTGTTCCTATGAATTGTTAAAATGTCGAAGATGGGAGGGAGCTCCTCTAAGGGAAAGAAGAATGAAATGGAAAAGGCTATGCAAAACCCTCCCACAATTGAGGTTCATGATGATGAACTAGAACAAGTAGGGGTTGCTCAAGTTGAGTAAGAGGTCTCCCAACTATAAGTGGATCCCAAGTTGAAAAGAAAAAGGACAATAGAGAAGGGAGAGGTCTCAACATCAAAGAAGAAATGAGAGAAGGAGGAGAACAAGCCAAAAGAGAAAAAAATAGGCCTCCAAGGAAGAAGAAAGAAGCTCAGGCGCTTGAGGTGACCTTGATTGAGGGACATCAAATTCCTAATAAGAGATTGGAGAAGTACACACAAACAATCCAGGCTAAAGTTGAAGTACCTATGGTATCTCCTACAAAAACCACCGAAAGGGAGGAGCCTCCACTATATCAAGACCTCCTAGATGTTCTTCCTACATCCACAATGAGTATTAAGGATAATGACAACTTGATGGATGGTTTTTTGCAGTGTGGCGGTGTGTTCATTCCTAAGAGGGGTTGGAATTTATTCCAATATTTCTATAATAACAAGGATGAGCCTTTTCCTAGGTCAAACCCCTGGAAGTTTTATATGGCCAAGTTGATTGTGCTTGATGTTTTTGTAGAAGTTGATTTGGTAAGGGCTTTGACAACAATGTATGATCTTACATCAAGAATAGTAAGGACAGTTGAAGGCACAATCTTGGTTGATATAAGTTCAATGGAGATTGTTAATTTTTTGGTCTCACAAGGCGTGCAGTGGTGGATATTGATGCCAAGAAGTTTGAGAAGGAGTATCAATTGAGAAAAAAACATTATAGGGAGAAGGAGGTTCCCCTGTTTAGGAAAAAGGATTGGCATTTTGATATAGTGCCAATTATGCCCATCGAGAAAGAGCCTTTTGTTGTTGCATCCTTTGAAAAATATTTTATTAAAACTTATTATGCTCTTTGTCAGATTTTGGGGGAAGATGCTAGTAGGGATAATGTTGGTGGGAATGAAGATTCAACACAAGCATGTGAACCTAGAATATGATTATGCAACATAAATTTCTAGGCAGATTCATGAAGGGCTAGTAGAAGTAGAAAACAAGCCCTTGGAAATTAAGATGAAATATTCTTCCTTGTTATCTCATTTAATTCTTTTCTAGCATAAGTATGAGTGGATCCTTGATCTTTAGCTCAAATTTTATGATAAGCAGGGTGTGGCCTTCCTAATACAGAGGTGGTGCCATGTGTGGGACAGAACATGTGAAGTGGCTGATTATATTGTATATCACCAACATTTTATGGTGAAAATTATGTCATGGTTGGGTGTGGTACTGAGTAGAATCCCATCTAAGGTCAGGGATTTCTTGAGGCCTAAAGAAAATAGATTTGATGATAAGGGAACATTCAATTTTGCTAATTGTTTCTCATTTTCTGGCTATACCATAATAAGGGTCTATGGGTGCCCCTAACCCCCTCACCAACTACTATTTTATGTTTCTCTAAGGTTATCTTTTCTTGGGTTTATGTGGTAGATGTTGTGGACACAGAAATTTCATTTGGCAGAGTAGAGGAAAGGCTCTCTTAATCCCAAGTCCACAAGTTTGGTGAGCTTGCAATTGGAGATAAGGTATTGACCAGATTGCAAAATTATTTGATAATTAGATATGCATTGAGATTGGTTAGAATGGAAACTTTGACCCAGAAGGATTCATAGGTTGTCTTAGAGCCAAATTAAAAGAGGACCATTTAGTCATGATTTAGACTTGAATGAAGATGTAGTAAGGAATTGCCTTACCATGGAGCAATCCCTTCAAAGGAGGAAGAAATGGGAAATCCTCACAAAAATTGAGAATGATACAAGGGCTAAGATCCCTAATTTTCAAGGATTTTTCTCTAAGGAAGAAAGGCCTATCATGAGGATTGAGAAAATGTTTGAGGATTTTGAGTCCATCTTTACAGGGACTTACAACATTCAAAATGATATGGCCCATGAGGAAACAAGGGAGCACACTCCAGGAGATGCTTCAAAGCAGTGGATACAATATGAACAAGAGGTGCAACAAGAGGAAGATGCAGGAGGAAAAGGTGGCAGGGATGTCATTGAGGAAGAAGTTGAGAAAATTCTCTCCCCACCTCCTATCGATGTGCAGATTGTTGAAGATCATCAGAGTAGAAAAGATTTTGGCCAACTTCTCCCAATTGATAAGTGTGAAGATGAGCGAGCAATTGTTGCTCATACAATTTTGTCAAATGAAGATTTTTTTAAGAGACCTGAATTCAAGGCTCTATGGTTACAAGTGGTTGGTAGTTTACAAAAAAATTAAGCATAAATAACTAGAATAGATGAGTAAACCACCAATACTCAACTAAATCCATAAAGACAATGAAATATTAGATAGAAATCAATGAAGCATAAAATCTAAATTAAAACTCCCTCAAACGATTATATCCATGCTTTCCATTTCTCTTCTCCAATATTGTATTGTTTGGCTCTCAGATATTGCACTGGATTCCTGCATAAAGATGGCACAATAATTTTGAAGATAGTGGTTCAGAAAATTAGGGAGAAATGGCCTGAATTTATAGATTATAGAGGATGGGAATAGACGGTTGAGATTCACTCTGGAACTGAATTTATCAATGTTTGAGATTGCTTGAGAAAAAATTGATTGAGAGTTTAACTCATTCGATTGATGAGTCAACTAGATTGATTGATCAGTGAACTGATTAGATTGATTAGATGACTAAGTTGATTGATTTGTTAACTAATTAGATTGTTCTATTCCAAAAAGTTGTTTGAGAGTTGCAAAAGGTGATTTGGGAGTTAATTGAGATAACTAGGGAGATGACTGAATTGATTGCTCAGTTGATTGAATTGATTGCCCAGTCAGACTGAAAGTGAGTGGGAGTTAGAATTTCAACATGTGTTGTAGGATTTTGAGATGAAATTCACATTTCGTTTTTATTTCAATTTGAATTTAGATTTTTTTAAAGTGAAATGCACATGTAATTAATTGAAATTTGATGAAATTAGCATTTGGGAGAATTTGAAAAAGAAACACTAATTAAATAATTTAATGAAATTATTTAACCATTTAGAAAATGAATTTAATTAAATAATAAAGATTGTTAATTAAAGTAAATAAATAAAAATTAATTAAATAATCAATATTTAATTAATTTAAGCAAGGGGATTAATTGATTGCATGATTAGAGGAGGAATATAATAATTAGAAAAGATGAAATGATAATTAAAATTAATTTAGAAGAATTAAATAATTAAAAAAATATTTAATTTATAAGATGAATAATTAGTGCATGATTGATGAGACATTTTTAGGTGTCTACATTTGCCGCTCTTTGAGATAATTTTGGAACGACGTTGTTTCAAAGATAATGAAAAAATTGTGCCCCAACAATGGAGGTAGGATGCCCCCTCGAGAGATTGTTTATGCATTAAAGACATGAATGATCTCTCAAAATAAGAAGAATGTTATATGAGAAATGGAAGAATGGTTAGTTGATGATATGAACGAGTGTGATTGGATAGAAGAGATTATTGGAGTGATTTGTAGATTGACTTGAGTGATCAAATTGATTGGATTGATGGGATCGATAAGATAAAGATCAAGCCTGGTTTCAGGAAGGACAAATCCTGTATAAGACAAAGATGATCAAAATGTCTAGTTTCAGGAATGATACATCTTGTATAAGACAAAGATAGATGATTGTGTCTGGTTTCAGGAAAGATAAATCTTGTATAAGACAAATGATTGATGAAAGTTGGATGAATAATGAAAATATTATTAAGAAGTGAAGAATCTTAGGAAATAAAATTGATTGATTGATAGAATTGTTGATGTGAGAAAATGATTTAAGATGGAATTACAAATGAGATAAAAAGATTGAAAAAGATATAACCACAACTTCTTCTGCCTTCATTTTTTAGTGCAACGTTTTCATCATTGAGCCTTATTATGTAACAATGAAGTTGCATACATTAGGGTATAAGGAACCAAGATGTAAAGATATCTCATTGTGAAGAACAAACATGTCGAAGACGAATGAACCCTCCATTCTGGGAATAGCGCCAAGGGTCGAGGTATGTGCGGTAGTCACAAGCATAGTTATCCTTGACTTTTTTTTTGTGCATAGGATACTTGCCGAATGAATGTACCAATCATAGACATCCATTAGAACTATTGCCCCAGAACTTCATTGGTTCACACCAAAAACAACAAACAAAGAAAAAGATCATGCCCATCACGGCTCCTCTAGTGATGCAGGAGCATCGGTCTATTTCTTACCGGTTGAGTAGTTTTCAAAGGAATTGCTTGAGAGCATGGCATTTCTTCAATGTTTGAGTGTTTAGAATTGTGGTTTTGGGTTTATTCCCTTGTGTTCATGGTCATTATCATGTTCGAGTTTCATAGCTTTTGGCTTTGTTTTCAGTAAGATGTGGATTTCGGTATTGTCCCGGTTGGCGTGTTCTTACCGGTTAGCCTGGTTGTATATTGAGAGAAGATGATTTTGGGTTGTGGTTGATATCCATGACTTACGGATCATTGGAGGTGTTGCTTTGGGTCCTTGCCGGTATTTCTGGAAGTATGTGCATCGTTTCATGATTTGGAGATTGTTCTTAGTGATTGAGCTGACATGTTACCGTTGCATGTTTCATGAACCGATTGGTCTTTGGGCCGACTTGATTGAGTTGTAATTATTTGTAGATGGTATAAATGGAATCTTGTGAATCATTTGAGAAGGGAAGTAGAGAAGTGAGAAGATTGAAGACAGAGCTTGGAGACTGAGTGAAGATGTAGAATCGGCAAGACTTTGATCTGGTAGGACTGAGGCTGGAATGCTCAGGTCCGGATTAGGATAGAATTGACAGACTGTTATTGAAGGCCAATTTGATGTGTTGATGATCTGCGGATCTTATAATTGCATTATAAGCATTGTTTGTATCCTGGACTATGATCCAACATGTGGCATGTATGATTCTTTAGATTGTAATAAGATTCATTCACATTGTTTATCGGTTATGTGTTTTGTGTTCTTACCGGCTGTTCTTCCTATTATTTCAGGTACCTTGTTACCATTTACTAATATGCTTTGTATGGTTTATGTTTTAAGATGCAAAGTTGGGTTGTCTTTCATTGGATCTCCCTGCCTTGACTACATCAAATGGTATCAGAGTTGGTTCGTGAACTTGTTGTTGGACAAAGTGTTGTTTGTGCACCGGTTGGTTGGAGGCAACTTGTGGACTTGTTCAGATCGTCGAACGTGAGGCAAGGCAAGGTTTGCAGGTCGACCACTAATCCTAGAGCTTGAGCTTGAGGCTGGTAGTGGGTGGATACTTGAACATATCACTGATTGAGGCAGGTTGCAGTTTGGACAGGTAGATCACCGTGGAGAGGCAACCAGAAGTTGTGGTTAGATCGTTGAATCCCCTAAGGTAGTTGCAAGTACCTATTGACCGATCGTTGAACCAAATCAAGTGATGGGACTCACTTTTCAATTAACCCTAGGAGTTTGATGCAGGAGCACCAGTCTAGTTCTTATCTATTGAGCAGTTTTTAGTGGAATTGCTTGAGAGCGTGGCATTTCTTCAATGTTAGAGTGTCCAGCATTGTGGTTTTGGGTTTATTCCCTTGTGTTCATGGTCATTATCATGTTCGAGTTTCATATTTTTTGTCTTTGTTTCCGGTAAGCTGTGGATTCTAGTATTGTCCCAATTGGTATGTTCTTGCCAGTTAGCCTAGTTGTATGTTGAATGAAGATGATTTCGGGTTGCGGTTAATCTTCGTGACTTTCAGATCATTGGAGGTGTTGATTTGGGTCCTGGTTAGTATTTCCAGAAGTTTGTGCATCATTTTATGATTTGGAGATTGTTCTTAGTGATCGATTCAACATGTTACCATTGCACGTTTCATGAACTGGTTGGTCTTTGGGTTGACTTGATTGAGTTGTAATTATTTATAGATGGTATAAATGGAAGCTTGTGAATCATTTGAGAATGGAAGTAGAGAAGTGAGAAGATCGAAGACAAAGATTGGAGACTAAGTGAAGATATAGAAGCAGTGAGACTCTGATCCAGTAGAACTGAGGCCAAAAGGCTGAGGTTGGGATTAGGATAGAACTGATAGATTGTTACCAAAGGCCAATTTGATGTGTTGATGATTTGTGGATCTTGTAATTACATTATAAGAATTGTTTGTATCCTGGACTATAATACAGCATGTGGCATGTATGATTCTTCATATTATAATAAGATTCATTCACATTGTTTACCGGTTATGTGTTTTGTGTTGTTACCGATTGTTCTTCATGTTGTTTCTGGCACCTTGTTACCGGTATGCTTTGCATGGTTTATGTTTTAAGCTGCAAGGTTGGGTTGTCCTTCATTGGATCTCCCTACCTTGACTGCATCATCTAGTCACTTGTGGACTGTTGTCTTGATGATGATGGTAATGTATTCATCATTTGTTGTCATTGATGAAACACTCTCACACACACACATATGATTATATTGACTATCGATGTAACTTCAATTGTTTACTCTGTCAACTGTTATGTTAGAGGTTATACTTAGTGGTTTATCTCTAACCAATACTTTGTGTCAACCGGTATGTGCATAAGAGACAATTTGTGATTATACTAAGTCAGCATCAAGATGAAGATAAAGATGGAGATCAAGCATAGATTCAAGGACAATGGTTCATATGTTTTATTCAAACTGGTATTTGATTGTTCCAACCGGTATTTGGTAATTTTGTGATGAGTTACCACATTTCGTGATGAGTTACTTGCACCGACTTCTTGGCAGTAATTTTTTTGATGAGTTATGATCACTTGTCCAACTACACTGCACCTAGGAAATTGTGTTATAATTTCTTAAGGCCAACATGAAATCATAAGGTCTATATATTGACATCACAATGAATTATTTTAAATAGTGAAAAGTGTTATGTTATGTGCGAAAGGAAAAAGAGTTAAGTTGCAGAGTATATAGAAGAGCAGTGTTGAATATGTTTAGAAGGATCTAATTAAGCAAGTATTGTGCTACTCAGAATAGATCAAACCATTCTTGTTGTTTTCTAACAATTACAGCAGAATCAAATCCCCTAGCCAGGTAAGCTCTAACAAGCTTCAATGTACAAATCCTTTAATAGGGTGATCCATTAGTTTGGATTCATAAATCCTCCACCAAAGTTACTCCTAATAGGGTACTACCTTTAACAGGATATAAGATTCTAATCAAGCTTTATGATCTCTAACAAGATTCACTCCTAGCAGAGCACTTTGTAGACCTTAACCGGTCAGTTATCTATTACTGCAGATAGTTAATTTGTGAGTTCCATCTCACCGTGGTTTTTACCTATTTGGGTTTTCCACATACAAACACTTGTGTTATGGTGTATGCTTTACTTTTTGTGGATGGTGTTATATCATTTTGGATTGCATGCATTGTGTTTAAAAGATTTGTTAAGTTCATCTACCTGTTAGTGTTTGAAGTAGTTTTATTTTTGGTGTCACTAATTCACACCCCCCTCTTCTCAGTGCTTTTCAAGTCTGTCAATTGGTATCGGAGCCTAACTTCTTTGAAGCCTAATCACTTAGAAGGAAGCCTTGAAACCACCATGGGGGACATGAGCTACTTTGAGATGGCTAGAGAGCTAGAAGATAGCAGAAATGAACTTGAAACCCTTAGGGTCAAACTAAAAGCTTCACAAGTCAAAAGGAGAGAGCTAATTGAATAGCTATTAGAGATATCTAATAATAGTTCTTTAGATGAAGCCAATATTGATGCTTTAGCAGAGGAAGTTGAAAAGTCAAACGGTGAAAAACTGAATCTAAGGAGAGAGATAGAAGGTCTCACTATCTGCATGTCAAGAACTGGAAGCCAAAAGAGCTGTTGAAGATCTTATCAAGGAAAGAGATCAAGAGATTACAAAGATCAAATGCGAAAGTGTCACTATGCATGATCATTTGGTTGTTGAAAGAGAAGAAAAGGAGAACATGCAGCTAGATCTTGAACTGGCATCATCTCTGAGAGAGAACCTGTCAAAGCATAATGAAGATCTCACCAAATAGCTTACTAAAGCCAATGAGAAATTGGAGAAGTTCAGCAAAAGTTCTACCATGCTAGAAGAACAAAGTCAATCACAAATAATGAAGGGTGATATCTTTGGACTTGGTTTTCACACAATTGGAAAAGGTGAATCCTCCAGTGCAAAGAGAAACAATCCTAAGAACAAATATGATCCTAAGATCAATAGGCCTATCAGTAAGAAGGTCTTTAAACTTGTTTGTTTTGTTTGCCATAAAACTAGTCACACTGCAAATGTTTGTAGAGACAAACCTAACAGAAATGCAAGTTATAATACTAATGCTAGGTATGTGCATGTCCAAGAAATTTGAAAGTCATTGCTTCACATGTGGAATGTATGGACATAGATCTGTTGAGTGCAAATATGGAGTAAACAATCTTGTACCACACATGCATCCAAGACCAAATGGTGACCGCATAAGGAACTTTGACAACCAGGTAAACTTGAACTAGAAAAGACCTTACGGCAACCGGTTTAGTCCATTTGAGATGGAAAAGGTAACAAATGTTATTTGCACCATCTATAATAACTTTGGTCATGTGTCTATGAACTACAGAAGAAGAACATGAAGAGGAAATGTAGGACCTTGGAGATCATCTGGTATGGCCTGTTATCACTATAACAAACCGGGGCACTTAGCAAAATTATGTACATCTAGAAATAGCAAACTAGTCAATTATTCTAAGGATTAGAAAGGAAAGCAGAAAGTTAATATTGAAGAAACCGGAGAGGAGATGAATCATATTTGGAAGAAGAAAAGTGATGACTCACCTGGAGAAGAAATTGTTCCTTCACCCAATGAAGAGAACCTTGTGCCAGTGACTTAAGCCTTTTTAATATGGCTAAGGGGAGCTTAATGGTTAAAATACCTCCGGACCCCTTGAAATACGAGCAGGAAAAGAATTTTGAAACATGAAATTTTGGTAACTTTTTGTCAATATGTTATCAACTGGTTTTCCCCTTGAGCGGTGAAATTAGGGTTTATAACCCTAATGGGCGAGCATTTAATGTAGTAGGTAAAAAGGATAAAAGCGAGTTTTACTTTGTCATTTTTACCCTAATGCATTTAAGAAAGTAATTTGGAGCACTCGCTGAGCTGAGAAAGATTGTTTTGTTGTTAATTGTTGAATTGTTTGGTGATTTGTGAAATTAAGTTGAATTGAAGGTTGTTGAAGGTCGAACTGGTGTGCACTTGGGCATTTCAACTGGTAAATGAGGCAATGTGTGCAAAACAAGGTAGTTCATTGAACATACTACTTTGAATCTTATTCATCTGAAATTGCATCAACTTCAAAGACTGTAGAGAGGTTAATGATTACTTCCGAGCCTATGGAAACTATAAAGGTAGAATAGATTATGTCATATAATGTATTCTCACAAATTCCAAGTGGAGTTTTGGTCAAAGGTGATTTGTCTAGTTACATTGACTACAAGTTAGAAGATTTAGGATCTCTATACATTTACACAGTTGAAATCATTTTGTGATGAGAGTAGTAAGATTAAGACAAATTATGCTAGGGTTTTTGAAAAGGGTTTTCATAATGTTGCTTATTTTCTTGAAGATTTCAAAGAAGTGCATATCAGAATCATTTTGAGTCAAGTTCATGGAAAAAAAATGTATTTAGAAAGAACTCACACAATTACAAAGGAAGTCATTAAGGCTGTGACTGGCTATTTCTCAACCGGTGAAGTACTTGAGTTAAGGAGAATTTATAAGGATATTGTCTTCAACTTAACTGGTTCTACATCTGATGGGCGAGATTTTTCTATTAACAGCATTAAAGACCTTGCAGTAAAACTAGAAGCAATGGTGATAGGCTACCGAGTATTTTACTCTAGTAGACTTAACAGTGTCCCTTCAATACCAGTTCATACAACTCATAGAATGATTATTGATAATGCAAATTATGATCTCTATGAAACTATCAGGAGTCAATTGTTTTTGAATTTGCAATCTATTAAGAAGGATAGCAGTTTGAAATTCAAGTTTGGTCAGCTATTAGTTGGACTATTCTTTTACTTTCAGAACTTTCTACCAAGAATTGGAGACATTGAGTGGTCAAAGGACTCATCAGTCTTGGCACAAATTAAGAACAGCATCAAGGCTGTAAAGAATACTTTCCCTGCTGCCATGAATAAGTATTTTAATAAGTTCCAAAATAAAATGAGCATGAGAATGAGACTACTAGAAGAAGTGGTAAAGCACTTTGAAAAGGATATAATCTTCACTGTTACCACTGATTTTTGCCTGATGCAAGCAATTGAGCCCAGAGAGGAAGAAATGGAAGACATGAGTTATGAGGTAAACTATGATCTACTGGTTGGTTATGATAATCCCTTATTAGCATCACCTAAAGACAAAAAGAAGGCAAAATTGGACATCGTGGTAGTCCAAGATGCACCTGCACAAACCAGTACTGCACTTACTAAAAGTGCAAGAGGAAAGAATAAAAAATTTGATGAAGCATCTCCAACAATAAAGAGAACTAGGGTTACCCAGAGTGTCCTAACCAAAAAGAAACCGGAACCCAAAGTATATATTAAGAAGGAGACAAAGAAGAGAGACAGAAAATTAATTTTGCAACCAGAGTTTGAGGGAACAGATTCTGATGATCAACCAAAGAAGGCAAAAACAACTGACAAAATATCCAAGAAGGTTAAGGAAGTGCCAAAGGTGACTGTGCCTATTTATATAGCATCTTTCAAGCCAGAAACCCATTTTGAAAGAGCAATGAAGAAACTAAGGAGGAATAGGTTTGACAATGTAAAAGAGCATCTTGATTTCTTCACTGAAAATGAGAAAGAGCGAGTGATTCAATAGGTAATCACTTATCTATGTCATTATAGTAGATATCCATATGAACTAGAAAAGGATATCTCAAATTATTTGTACACTATTATTTTGAATAAATGGGAGGAAGCTATTAAATTAGAAAAAGAAATCATTGATGAGGTATTTGTACAGTATTTCTCTAAATTTTCTAAGGATGGTATTAGTGCCTTAGTTGCTCGATACAAATCTCAGTTTACATTCAAAGCAAGAAGACTGAAGTTAAGCAGTGGAAAGAAGGCAATTGTTGAAACTGAGACCCATCAAATAGCCTGTAAAATCAAAAAAATGGAAGAACTCATCCAATCCAATATGAATGAGGATAATGTGTTGGCATTCTATACTCTTATGAGAATGGTTTATGAATGGTTGTGTTGTCATTGATGGCGAACTGGTTGACAAACTGATAGGCAACCGATTGGCATTCACCGGCATTAAGATTTCTACATACATCAGCAAGTACCAGCACCGACAGACACTTACACTGGCACTCAGATTACATCAGCAATAGTATACCGGCACTCAAACTGACATGGAAATATCTTTTATTGTAATATAATTATTTTTTTGTAAGCCGACTTGGTATATTGTACAAGACTCATATATGTATGAAGTCTTGTAGGTCATTTTAAAAGAAAAGAGTGTGATGAAAAAGGAATGATATGATGTGAAATTGATAGAAGAATTTTGTATAAGGACAGCAAGGTTTTGGTTATAGACTGAGCTTAAACCGGTCCTGAACCTGGCATAGTTGATGTTGATTTGAGCAGTACATTGTATTGGATTTAATTATCCATTTTGTAAGTTAGTGAGACTTCTATTTTGTAGTTGAGCAGTGAGCTCTAGGTTGCTAGCCTTCCTACATGTACAGGCCCCTCATGTAAGTAATATTTATTCATTGGCCAATGAGTGAATATTGTGGGTCACAAATCCCACCGAGGTTTTTCCCACACCGGTTTTCCTTGTTAAATATCTTGTGTTATGGTGTATTCTCTATGGTGTCTCTATTATTCTTATTTGCTACATTAATTCTTATTTACTGGTACATTGTTTTGGGATGAAAAGTTTTAAATAAGTATAAATATTTATCAAACCAGTTAGACATTGATTCACCCCCCCCCCTCTCGGTATCTTTGGGACTGTCATTGATTCTAACAATTGGTATCAGAGCCTGGTTCTCTATTTGAAAAAGCCTAACAACTTGAGGAAGATTTTGACACCGGTACAGATGGAGAACTTAAGAAAACAATTGGAAGGAGCTCTTGAAGATTTTGATGCAGAGAAATTGAAGAATATCAAACTTGAAGATGATCTAAGGATTGCACAGGAATTCATTAAATGACTTCAAGAGAACTTTGCTATACAAAAAAACAAAATAAAAGAACTTCATGGGAAGATGCAAAAAGATGATGATGAAAAAGAAACTCTTAGAGAACTTGCAAACAAGTTGAGACAAGAAAACAATAATATGAAAAATGAAATGCAAGATATGACTATGAGGTTATGTAAAGATATTGAAGACAGGAAGAAGAATGAAGAAGACTTGACTTGGACACTTAATGATGCTGGAAATGAAAATCTGAGACTTAGTCATGAAAATAGGCTAAATGTTGTTTCTAGTCTCTGTATACACAGTGCTTATAAGATGGTAAACAACAATGCAAAGATTGATGTTTGTGAATGGTTGAAAGATGAGCTTATTGATAACTTGAAAAAGATTAAAGGAGACAAGAAAGGCACATTCTGTTTTATAAATTTGTTGGTATGTTTGATGTTGTACTTTGTCAAGGAAATACCCGGTATAGGTCACAAGGACTTTGCATATGACATCTCGGTAAGTAAGAAAATTCTGGAAGCTTTCACTGGTATGGGATCAGACTGTGAGAATAACATTTCTGAGTATTTCAAGACTTTCAAAGCTAAGATGAGAGCTAGAGAAAGGTTACCACAAAGTATAGTAGATAAATGTGACAAAGAAATTTGTTTTGTTATCAAAAGAGATGATACATGGATGGAGGCAGTACTCCCTAGGACTATTTGGGTCACCAAGATGGGATATGAAGTAGATCTTACTATTTAGGAGACATGTGCCAAAGCTTTACTGGATGCACGGAGAGAACCATCAGAAAAAGTCTTTGGTAGTGCTGAAACCATTGAGAGTGATGTAAACCAGTTGAAGAAAAGAAAGAAGAGAGAAAATTACATTAGAGATGCTTCTAAGAAAGTAAAAGAAATCAAAGAAAGTGTCATGAACCTTAGTGGCATATCGATTAGTGAGCTTGAAGGAATTCAATCGAAGGCACATATTTCACCGGTTGACACATCTTCTATAACTAACAGTGATAAGGAAGAAGAATTTAAAAGAGTTGAAAGGAGGAAGAGAAAACCTTCACCGGTACCCTCTCCTTCACCTAAGAGAATAAGGACCTTGAGGAAGAAATAGCAGGCAGTAAGGGGACCATACAAGAAGCTAACACCAAAGAAGAAACAATAACCCGTTACCCCTTCTTTGAATGATTTGTTGAATGAAATAATTGAAGATGACAATTTGGCTAATGTGCATAAACTATATAATACATTTAATGATTTTGACAGGGAGAGTATTGAGAATAACATTATTTTACACTTGGACATATATAAGAAGGTTCTGATTGAAGTTGTGGATAATTTACCGAATGAACTTTATAGAAGATTAGAAGAAAAAAGGATAGCAGTAATGGAGCTGGATAAGAAACTAAAAAATGAAAAACTTCTAGTTGTACATCCTGTTAATTCAAGAGAAGAAATTGATGAATTGATATCTGAAGCAAACCGGTCCATTTTTGCCAATGGGCACCGGCAAGTGAGCTTGATGGTAGGAAGAGTGAAAGAGATTGTAGATGAGACTGCAAATAATTGGGATATATTTTTTGTGGAGAAAGAAAAACAAGAGGAAATGAATAGACCTAAAAAGACATTCAAAGTATATCAGAAAGGCAAGGATAAGGTCAAATGCCTAGGAACTTAAAGATAAACTTGGTCCTAAGTTGGACAATACTATCTCTCTAAGAATTGAAATATCTAAGGCATTACTTCAAGGAGAGCGATCACCGAAAGAACACATGCACTATCTCACCGGCTCGATCCAACAAACTGAGGCAACTTTGAATGATAGCAAAAGGTTTATGCAGAATTTGAATTTAATTTTGGCAGATATTTTTCATATTGTAACCAACCGGTTACAGACCTTGAGGTGAAATTCTTACACTCGTTTGACTATTTTTGACAACCTTTGTCATTGATGTCAAAGGGGGAGTAGTGGAGGAGAAAAATGCTTATTCAGAGGAGATCATTTTCTCAGGGGGAGCACATCTTTTTGGATATCAAATTTTGGATAACAGTTTTTTATTTTTCTCATGAGTGTTGCCATCAATGCCAAAGGGGGAGATTGTTGGAATTCTACACTCTTATGAGAATGGTTTATGAATGGATGTTTTGTCATTGATGGCAAATTGATTGACAAACTGATAGGCAACCGACTAGAATTCACCAACATTAAGATTTCTACATACACCAGCAAGTATCGGCACCAGCAGACACTTACACCGGCACTCAGATTACATCGGCAACAGTATACCGGCACTCAAGCTGACATGGAAATATCTTTTATTGTAATATAATTATCTTTTTGTAAGATGACTTGGTATATTGTACAAGACTCATACATCTATGAAGTCTTTAAGGTCATTTTAAAAGAAAAGAGTGTGATGAAAAAGGAATGATAATTGAGAGAAGAATTTTGTATAAGGACAGCAAGGTTTTGGTTATAGACTGAGCTTAAAACAGTACTAAACCTGGCATAGTTGATGTTGATTTGAGTAGTACATTGTATTGGATTTAATTATCCATTTTGTAAGTTAGTGAGACTTCTATTTTGTAGTTGAGCAGTGAGCTCTAGGCTACTAGCCTTCCTACATGTGCAGGCCCCTCAAGTAAGTAATATTTTTTCATTGGCCAGTGAGTGAATATTGTGGGTCGCAAATCCCACTGAGGTTTTTCCCACACCAGGTTTCCTCTTTAAATATCTTGTGTTATGGTGTATTCTCTATGTTGTCTTTGTTCTGATTAATTAAAAAATAGGTTTTCAGGACCTGAAACCTTTACAACATAGATAGAGAAAAAGCACTTAAGAAGAACAGCCCTTTAAAGTCCGCATACAAAAAGACTAGCCAAAAGACCAGCAGACAAAAATAATAGCTTAATAACAAAAAATAGAAAAGAAATAGAGAAGGCACTACACAGTAATTTTCTTCAGCAAATCCTCCGCCTTAATCACCAGCTCGTCATACACAGTAATTGCCTATGTTGTCTCTGTTATTCTTATTTGCTGTATTAATTTTTATTTACCGGTACACTATTTTGGGATGCAAAGTTTTAAATAAGTATAAATATTTATCAAACCAGCTAGACATTGATTCACCCCCCCCCCTCTCAGTGTCTTTGGGACTGTCATTGTTGATGATGTTAATCAATCGAAAATGGATGAAGAAGAGATTTTTCAACCTGATGAGGTCTATCCTCTCAAGAAAAAGGATGACTCCACTATTCATGTTGTTGATGATGTTTAGGACATAGTTGACCTATCTGGAGATAACACTACACCGGATATGGAGCCTCCTACAAATACTGATGTACAAGTTACCTTAGTTGAGCAATTGGCAACTCAACTAAAAGTGGACAATCCACTGACAATAGAACAACTTGAGAAACCCCAATCTCCACCGGTCATTCAAGTTATTCAGAAGGAGCCTACTGAAATTGTTGTCACACGGTCCTCTGAAAAGGAAATAGAGAAGAATATAGAGAAAGCAATTATTAAGGTTGTATCCTCTGAGCCAGCAAAGCAAAAACAAATTAATGAAGATGATGATGATTCTCTAATTATTTCAGGACCTATTGATATGAATAATTTGAGTGCACCAGAAATGATGAAGATTGCAAGTGTCATACAATCAAGAGTGCATAAGAAGAGACTGAAAGAGCAAAGGGTTGAATCTGAAACAATTCAAACTGCAGTAGATATTTTATCTAGTCTCCTACCGAAAACATCTACAGCACATCTATCTACACCTATTAGCAAACTTGGTCAGTTAGTTGCAGATGCATCTGATCAAATCAAGTCACTAGAAGATGCTGCTCAATTGTATGCCAAAAAGAGACACAAGAAGAAATATGGAGAAAAATTGGCAAAGGATATTGATAGTGGTAAAATGGTTCTATCACACAATAAATTATGTTGAGTAAAGCTATTGAAATAGGAGGAAATTATCTTGCTTCTACCTCCAATCTTACTTTTTTTTATTCTGACATTTCAAAAAGTCAAATTGAAATAGAGCAAGAACTAGAAAGGATATGCAAGGCATATGTCCCACTCCATGACTCTATACTTGTCTTTAGCAAATCTATAGATGATTTGCATAACAGACTAGACATCTATGATAATGATAAGGAAAAGAGACTTCGATCTCTTAAAGAACTCAAAAGTCAGCTCACATCATAGGTAGACATACTTCAGAGAGCCCACTCCAATGCAGAAGCTATTCTTGCAACCCTTGAAACCTGCACACTAGACTCAATGGAAGAATTTCATTCACAGCTAATGTCTACATTTGAGTATACTAAGAACATATTGGAATCATGGGAAAATGTTGTGTCATGGATGAAGAAGAGCTACAATGATATTTTTATGAGATTAGCTAATGCATGAAATTTTAAGTTATTGTTGTATATGTTGAACACTTTGATACAAATTTTCTATATATATATTACTTTTTCAATTTGGCATTGTTGTCAAAGGGGGAGTAGAAATATGTATGTGTGTTTTTGAAAATTTTGTATAATGTATGCATTAAGGGGGAGCATGAGTATATGTGTAAATTTGTTGTGTATGCACACTTAGAAGTATTATTATAAAATTTTCTAGGTGTTCAATCCATTCTCATAAGACCTAAGACCACCCAACTTAACAAACTATGTAACCAAGATTTATGAATGGAGGAATGAAAAACTTCTCCATCAATTCTTGAAAATTTAATCACCCTTAGGATCCAATGTGACTAGCTACATGAGTTATTCTGACTTCAAAAGCATCCTGGATAGAGCCTCGCTGCTAGTCAGACATCTATTCCCCCGATGAGGTTATAAATTTTAATATCTCGGATATTTCTCCATTTCCAATAGGTTTCCATAGCCCTAATGGACTTACTTGCATGTTCCCATAGTCAAGATTTTATCGCACTTGTATGCGTGATATTTCAGTTATACATCTTTGCTCTTTTTTGCCATGATATTTTGATATTGATTTTGGCATAGCATTTTTTACTTTTATTTTCTTGCCTTGACTTGTAAGTAGTGAAACTTACTTGGGTATGATGATTACAGCGGCACTGAAGAAAAATATTGGATTTTTCACTAGCCACATGACCAAGTAGGTATCTATAATGACTTAGAGCATACGATTAATGTATGAGATATATAGAAATCGATAGATTTTCAGTACCAAGGCTCAATAGTGAAACCTCTATACAACCATGGATAAAGCTCAATCACAAGGTGACATTGAAGATGACTGACCTAAGGCCTCCTAAAAACTTCATGTACCAGTATCTAGGAAATGAGACCACCTTTGCTCCTTTCAATGCAAATAGGTGAATGACTCAGACAATTGCCTTGTTTTATTGATACAACTCTATAAGAAAGTAATAATGATATGCAAGCAACTATGATGTGCTCTGAAATGGAGATATGTGATGCAATGCAATACTAAAAATTTAAATGAACCATCCCTTAGATGTAATATCCTTTTGGGTGCATGTTGTTCATAGGGTTGAGGAGTTTTGTGTAGGTATTTCATTGGTTTGTGTTTGAAGAGTTGGATAAACCTTTCTTTTTCCATAGGATATTCAGTTGGGTGTATTTTATGTACAGTTTCTACTATAGCCTCATTATTTTCAAACCAATCCAGTTGTGGTAGATCTTCTTGCCCCCAGTCTTTCAAGTGTGCATGTGTGAGACAAAGATTTCTATCAGATTTAGGGATTGTTGATATCATGCAAGCCTGATTATCATAGTGGTTTTTTAAGGAATCTAGATCTATTTTCTTATCTTCATAAGTGATTCCATCATCTATTGGTGGGAGATGGTCATAAGATCTATTTATGTCTCTTGTGTTGTTGTTGCAAAGAGAAAGGAATTCATAGTCATGCAAATCAGTTATTGATCCTATTTTGGTTATTGAGATATAATTCATTCCTTGCATAAGAGATGTTGGCCCTATAGTTGTGACATTAGCGAGTATTATGTGTTTTTTGTTGATACACTTGAAGAGGATGATGAATCCAACCAGGAGTTGATCTCATTAAATGATGGTGCACATACAATTGTTGACAAGTTGCCCTGTGTAGTATGATCTAGATTAGTGATTTCATTGATAAGGGGTTCATGAACAACTTATGTAGAGGCATTGGGATCATGAGGGGGTCTAGGAGAAATGGTAGGTTCATTTGATGAGAGGAATTCTTGTGAGGGACATGGACAATTATGACATGGAGATAAAGGGATGGAGGGATCTTGATAAGGAACTAGGGAAATAATGGGATCTTGTTTAGGACATGAAGGTGAAGGGATACTTTGATTTTGACTTGGAAAGGGATTATTAGAAAGGAGGGAAGGGATGTCCTGATCTTGCTTAGGAGGTGGATGTTGGATGGGACTTGAAAGGACACTTTGTTCTTGAGATAAAAAGGGTATCATTATGAGTGGAATAGAAAATAATGACGAGATCATCATAGGATTCTTGATAGGTGGGATCTTGATAAAAAAAATTAGGTACGATGAAAGGGTTTGTTCTTAATCTTGATTTATTTCATGACTCGTTTCCTCTAATTTTGGATTATCCTCTTGACACGGGGAAGGAGTTTGGATATGCATGCAAGACTTTTGGAAGGTTTCACCACTTTGGCCTGATGAGAAAGGATTTTGAATGAGACTCCCTAAAGTGGGTTTTCTTGGAAATGGAATATATAGCGGCATTGGATCTTGAATTTATGAAGCATGGAAAAGACTACTATCATGACTTGGATTAGATTGGATTTGTATTATGGATAGCCCTTGGGAGATTGTGTTATTGGATAGAGATGGTGTGGACTATTCTTGTGTGACTTCAAGGGATGATGAAATGATGGATAAATATGGTTGAGTTGGACTTTGGTTGAAAGAGGTTTAATTTTGGTTGAAAGAGGTTAGATTTTGGTTGAAAGGGGTTTTAGTGTTGGGTTGAAAGAAAATGAAGGTTGACCTGACTCTAATATTGGTTGAAGTGAAGTAGGAATGATTTTATTAGAGAATGAAGGTTGGCATGTTTGAATGGTCTCACAAGAGAAGGATTATTGGCATGATAATGATTCCCTTTTGATTAGAGGTATTGTGGCTATCACTTCCCTCATATTTTTTTCTATCCAATCGCTATGGTTGTTAGGACTAGTCATGTCTCTCATTTGTTGTTGCAAAGTCTTAATTTCTTGAGATAAAATTTATATGGATGATGATGGAATAGGAATGGAAGGGATGAATTCTTCACCTTCCCTACGAAATGCATAACGTCATTCCATGATGTTTTCTTGATTGGTTTGGACTAAGATCAAGAATGTTTAAGACTATGATGATGATTAATTTGTATATGACCTTGATACTTGGATATGGAGACACAAGAGGGGAAATAATGTGATTGGAAGATGAGATTATACAAATACATTTGTGTGATGTTTGGGTACTTGTTCTGATGTGTTGGAATCCAAGAACACTGAGAGGGGGGTGAATCGGTGTTCTACTGGAATGTTCAATTTAACCTTATTATAACATGCATTCACCAACCAGTAAACCGATACATATATAATTGAAAGAAGTAAAGCAATCAATGAACCAATCACACAAATGAATACCATAACATAGAGAATTTATACATGGAAAACCTCAAAGAGGAAAACCATGGTGGGATTTGTGACCCAAAATATCAATCCACTGGCCATATGAAAAGATATTACATAATATGGGGGCCTGTACATGCAAGAAGGCTTACAGCCTAGAGCACACTACTCAACACAAAGGAGTGTCACTGACTACAGTCACTTTGAATAATAAAACATAAGACGAAACTCATTTAATGCATTTGTTATGCCTGATTGAGTTCTGGTTCAAGCTCTGACTGTTCTGGTTCTAAAACCCTTACCGGAATAACCTCTTACATAAATGTCCTCATATACATGATCTTTGCATTACTCATAACATCAACATTCACCATTACAATGATTTCCATCATATCTTAACATATCACAAAATGATCTAATCAACTGACCTATATACCCTTACAATCCTTCATGACTCATGTCGACTTACATAAATATTACAAAAATGATTATACATGTCATCTCATTACATATACACATAAATATCAAAATGATTTTTTGATTGCCATATCTCCCAATGATGTCGGCCTCCAATGTCGATACCCTATTTGTAAATCATGTCGACCTTCAATGTCAGTACCCATAAAATCCTTCCTACAAGTGAAGATACCTGTCGGTGTCGGTGAAGAACCAAACCAAGGAATGAAGCCGAAACATGTTGTCATCAATGACAACATATGAAACCAATCAAATGAGTGTCAATTGCCAACATGATGTTCGTTGTTGTACTTGTTTTGATGAGGACAAAATATGGACCCAAGATTGCAACAGATAAGATGTTTTCTCTATTTCTCGGAAAGTGGCAATTTTGTTGGTTGTTGTTGACACTGGATGTTGTAATGTTTTTCCTTTGAGGTCTCAAACTGTGTTTGTGGTTGGAAGATTTCTGACAAAACTTGATTGTGCTTAACAATTTTTTTGACTTTGTTTTGGCTATGTTTTGGATGTTTGATCTTTTGAAAAATATGCATGAAATACAACGGCAAGTAAGAAAACAATTTGATACAATCCAAAAAGAATGTTGTTTATAGGATATTTTTAAATCCTCATGGTTGCTAGGATCTTTTCAAACCCCAATTATTTTTGATAGAATTTGGCCAAACGAACACACAACAGTCAGACTCTTCTAATGTCAAAAGGTCACTCATAATACCAAAGCCCACATCTTGATACTCCTTCAACTCAAACAACCATGTCACACCCTAAGGTGCACCCATTTTTTTGCCTTTTTCCAAAAGTTGAATTAAAGATAATTGCTTCTCAATTAGATCGTTTTCTTGGGAGATATAGGGTGAGTGTCTTGGGGATGGATTCTTCCCCACCCTTGCACTATGATATTACAAGTGTTTGGATACTGACTCAGCTTGGCCACTAATTCTTAAAGCTTTTAGTAAAGGTTTCATTCGAGTGGTCATAATCAGCAGACGTTTTCCACTCCACTAAAGGAGGTCTCCCAATTTGTAGAGGTTACGCTCTAAAAAATTTCACGTACTATATAGGCACTAAGGGAGACATAACGATGTTATGATAGCATGTAACACTCGTTGATTGCAACTTTCGTCAGAAATGTATATATTTATAGTGGTTTGGATTGCTTGGCTTTAGTTGTTGCCACTTAGGTCGTTCTCTCTCACTTGGCCTTATGGGCTGCTTGGCAGGCAAGCCCGCAAAAAATGATAGAAAGCATAAATGGTGGGTCTAGCTTTTTGGTCACCCAATTAAGGGGAGAGCATATGCCTATCACCTTTGAGACACATAAGACAAGATTGTCATTTTTAATCCTTCATTGCAATGTTGTCCAAAATCTATTTGGAGATGTTGCTCCAACAGGCATGATGTTATTTTTTATCCCACATAGCAATGATGAATGTTCTTTTTAACCTCTATGATTTGCAATAAAGAAAATTTATCTTGTTTATTTTGGATAATGCCAAAGGAAATGTGCACTAACCTAGGTCCAGCGGTACCTACAAAACCCATTAAAATGTTAATTGATATCGTGGGCTTACAAGCCTAAGTTCTTCTTTAGGTTACAAAAAATTGCTTCACTGTATGTTACTGCTCTACTAAAAAAATAAAATAGAATGTGAAAAATACCAGAAGATCAAAAAAGGAACTGAGAAAAGATAGAACAAAAAAATTAAATTTTTTTTTTACAACTTGCTAAAAATAGAAACTTTCTAAAAATGGAAACTTTCCAAAAATGGAAACCTACCAAAAATGAAAACTTTCCAAAAATGCAAACCTACCAAAAATGGAAAATTTCCAAAATGGAAACCTGCCAAAAATAAAAACCTTTCAAAAATGGAAACTTGCCAAAATGAAAACTTGTCAAAAATGGAAACCTACCAAAAATGGAAACTTTTCAAAAACAAAAACCTACTAAAAATGGAAACTTTCCAAAAACGAACTCTTGTCGAAAATAGAAACCTACCAAAAATAGAAACTTGTAGGCATACACAAAAATTCAAATCAAATTGTTGTTGTTTTATGTCAGTTTCACCAAATGTTTTATAGAAAAATTAAGCAAAAATAACAAGAATAGATGACTAAACCACCAATGCTCAATTCTAATTAGCTAAATCCATAAAGGCAATGAAATATTAGATAGAACTCAATGAAGCATAAAATATAAATTAAAACTCCCTCAAATGATTCCATCCATGGCTACCATTGCTCTTCTCCAATATTGTGTTGTTTGGCTCTTAGATATAGCATTGGATTCCTGCATAAGGATGGAACAATAATTTCGAAGAAAGTGGTTTAGAAAATTGGGGGACAAATGGCCTAAATTTATAGATTCTGGAGGATGAGAATGGATGGTTTAGATTAATTATGGAACATAATTGATCAATGGTTGAGATTGCTTGAAACAAAATTGATTGAGAGTTTAACTCATTTGATTGATGAGTCAATTGGATTGATTAATCAATGAACTTATTAGATTGATTAGATGACTGAGTTGATTGATTTGTTAATTGATTAGATTGTTTTGTTCCAAAAAGGTGATTGGGGAGTTAATTGAGTTAACTGGGGAGATGACTAAATTGATTGCTCAGTTGACTGAATTGATTGCCCAGCCAGACTAAAAGTGAGTGGGAGTTAGAATTTCAACATGTATTGTAGGATTTTGAGATGAAATTCACATTTCATTTTTATTTCAATTTGAATTTAGATTTTCGAAAAGTGAAATGCACGTATAATTAATTGAAATTTGATGAAATTAGCATTTGGGAGAATTTGAAATTTGAATTTGAAAACGAATGAGTTAGCTAATGAAATTATTTAATGAAATTATTTAACCATTTAGAAATTGGATTTAATTAAATAATTAAGATTATTAATTAAAGGGATTAAATGAAAATTAATTAAATAATAAATATTTAACTAATGTAAGAAAGGGGATTAATTGATTAGGTGATTAGAGGAGGAATCGAATAATTAGAAAAGATGAAATGATGATTAAAATTAATTAAGAAGAATTGAATTAGTTTAATTAAATAATTTAAATAATTATTTAATTCATAAGACAAATAATTAGTACATGATTTATGACACATTTTTAGGTGTCTACATTTTTTCCTCTTTGAGACAATGTCACAACAATGGTGTTTCAAAGAAAATGAAAAAAACGTACCCCAATATGCCCCGACAATGGAGGTAGGATGAAATGTTTTACGAAAAAATTAAGCATAAATAACTAAAATAGATTAGTAGACCACCAATACTCAATTATAATTAGCTAAATCCATAAAGACAATGAAATATTAGATAGAAATCAATGAAGCATAAAATCTAAATTAAAAATCCCTCAAACATTTCCATCCATGGATTCCATTTCTCTTCTCCAATATAGTGTTGTTTGGCTCTCGAATATTGCACTGGATTCCTGCATAAAGATGGCACAATGATTTTAAAGATAGTGGTTTAGAAAATTGGGGAGAAATGGCTTGAATTTATAGATTCTAGAGGATGAGAATGGACTATTGAGATTCATTCTGGAATAGAATTGATCAATGGTTGAGATTGCTTGAGATAAATTTGATTAAGTTTAACTCATTTGATTGATGAGTCAACTGGATTGATTGGTCAGTGAACTGAATAGATTGATTAGATGACTGAGTTGATTGATTTGTTAACTGATTAGATTATTTTGTTCCAAAAATTTAATTGAGAGTTGAAAAAGGTGATTGCGGAGTTAATTGAGTTAACGAGGGAGATGACTGAAATGATTTCTCAGTTGACTAAATCAATTGCCCAAACAAACGAAATGTGAGTGGGAGTTAGAATTTCAACTTGTGCTGTCGCATTTTGAAATGAAATTCACATTTCATTTTTATTTCAATTTGAATTTGTGTGTGTGAAATTTCGTAATCCTATAACCTGTAAGACACAAAAACTTCCATAAGTCATTGCATGCATGGTTAGATAGATATAATCAATGAATGTAAAAATCATAACAAATCGACTTATTGCCTCCTACAAGATGTGAGTATAGACATGCTCTCAGATTTTTCTAAGCAATATCAGTGACTAGACTACACCAACACAGAGGATTTAATCTATATGAGCACAAAATGAAGCTAAATGGGTGCAATATTAAGCAAATGAAGCTAAATGGGTGCAATATTAAGCAAATTAAGCTACATGGATGCAAGAAATGATTATCAAACTATATGGTTCTAATCAAGCTAACATGATTAAACTAATATGCAAGAAAGATAAGATGCAATAATCTCAATACACAATATTCTCAATGACTCTAGATCAAAATAACATAATAACAATAAATCTCCAGGGTGCCTTGATTGAGAGATGAAAGCCTAAATTTATAGAGAATCCAAAGAGAGACCAACGGTCAAGATTGATTAATGATGATCAATTGAGATTCCTCAAGAGAAAGCACAATCCAAGTGAATTGAAATGCTTGGGTGCTTTGATTCAGTTTCAGAGGAGATAAGATTGAGTTGATCTTGAGATAAATTCAATAAAGCTTGATTTAATGCATTTGGATTATAAGTTCGAGTTTGCATTTGACATAAAAATCAGTTAATTCCATGCATATTTCTTTTATTTGCTCAAGCTTTGTTTTATTAGAAAAAGCCATTTTAATGCAACTGAATCTTTTTCCTCAAGATTGCTTTGAGTTTAAATTTAGAGAAAATGATTTATTCAATTTAATTGCTTTTCTGAGATTTCTCTAGTTATCTCAAATTAGAAAAAGAAATATCTCAAGTTGATTTCTTTTCTCAATTTAATTCCCCTTTTTTTTCAAATTAATTCTTTTTCTCCAAATTAATTCATTTTTGATGATTTAATGGCAAATTTATTTATTAATTAAATATGCTAGGATATTTAATTAAATAATTAGGATAATTGATTAAAATGATTTACTTGGAATGATTAATTAATTAAATAAATATTTAATTAATTTAAAATGATTTATTTGCCATGTGACATTGATGATTAAAGAATAAATCAATTGGATGCTCAAGATTGATTTAATTGCCTTTGGTTAGGACCTTGGTTATGTGGTCAAGATTAGGGGCCCATGGTTTAGATGCCATTTTTATGATATTATATTTGCCCCTCTTTGAATTCATGTGCGAGCGGCGCATTAATTCAAAGAATAGTTGATGTCAAACAGATATCAATTCTGAACTTGATCGATCACAAACCAATGAAGAGTGAGATGTTTAGCTTGATTTGAAGAGATGAAACTGAACAGATTGATTAAAGCGATACTGATCCCAAACTTGATTGAACTAGGACTGATGAAGAGTGAGATACGGATCTTGAACTTGATGGATCAAGAAACGGGTACTGATCTAGAACTTGATTGAACTAGAATCGATTGAGCAAAGATCAAATACCAATTCCGAACTTGATTGAACAAGAACCAATTAGCGAAACAAAATGTCCAACTTGAGTTGTTGTGATGATTACTGAACACCGATTTGAAGATTGGTTTAGATGAGGACAAAAACTGATATGCCCCTAGAGATTGCTTTTTATTTGACATCGAAGAATCTCAACTTGATACGATGCAATGTAGTTAAGATGCCCCTAGCAACAAGGTTTTAGTTGATTTTATTTGATTGATATTCGATTAGTATTTGATTGAAAATATTTTTTGCTCAACTTGATGATGTAATCATTGATAATGTTGATGTAATGAGTATGCCCCCTCGAGAGCGAAATCGAAAGATAGCGAGATCGCAGTGATTTTAGGCAATTTTACTTAATAAAATGATTTATCGATGATAATATAAGCATGGAGATTGATGTGAGAATTGATTTGAGATAAATTAAAGAAATTCGGAGTTGATGAGGAAAAGATTTGAGCACAAAATGATGCGAAAATTGACCTGAAGATGAAAGTGCCAAGTGGTCAACGTTGTGAGAATTTGACTAGAAAGATGATATCGGATTTCGATTTTGATCCTTAAAATGGACTCGGGATAGTTAATTTAGCTAAGAGTATAAATTTTGTGTCAATCGGAGCAAGTTTGAAAAAATGATGATCATTTCAAATTCAAGCTTTTATTCAAAGGATGAAGAGAACAATGTTATCATGTTGAAATCACTTGAAATGCACAAAGCTTAGTATGAATGCAACAAAAAACTTAGCTATTAGATTTGGTATGCTTATTTATTATCATTGAGCATTTTACAATGTCGTAGATAGACATAAGCACCAAGGCACAAAGAGTCAGGATGAGCTGAATGTTGCTTGCATGCAAACACACCAGACAAAGCAGAGTTCCTTCCTTTTCATATGCAATATTGATTATCTTGTCTACAATGACCCTTTTATCGCTCATATCCTAGGACAGACTAAACATGCATCCAGATTGCATAATAAAGAAATTTACTCAAAATAGGCAAGGAAATGGTTCCAACCTCCCTGTAGCATACAAACAAACGGAGTTGAGGTATTGTGAAAATTTCACCTTGATGTGAAGGCACTTATCATAGAAACCCAGCTTATGAGATATTTCAAGATCATCAGAATCATTCCTACAAGCAGAAAATAAAGAAAAGTATTATGCCCCCAGTCCTTGCTCCTCTTAGTGAAGATAGACTTCCTTGAGTTACTCAGAGGGAATAGTAAACGATAACCAATTTAAAAGACAACATACAAAGAAAATTTCAATCATATCTCAAACAATTGTAGTGATTCTTTTCATTATTCTTGTTTTGTCTACTTACTCAGTGGTAAAACCCTATAGTAGTTAGGAGATAGGTAACTGACTCGGATTGAATGACCCGATACTACCTATTAGGATAATCGGTGGACAACTAAGAGGGGGGTGAATTAGTTGTCAACAGATTATGTGCATTAAAGCACTTAAAACCTTTTACCGGAATATAAGAAAATAGATACCGGAATAACTGATAAAGCATTAAAGCATAATTGAAAACCAGAGAATCAATACCATGCAACCATAACACATAACACCATGATTTATATGTGGAAAACCCGTTAAAGGGAAAAACCACGGTGGGAAACCCTACCCACAGTCAAATGATACTTCTGTAGAAAGTATATGGTTACAATAGGGGCTTGTACATGCAAGAAGGCACATTGTCTAGAGCACGCTGCTCATTAAAATGGAGTCTCACTAACTACAAAAGAGGTCAACCACATCAAAATAGTTGGACAACAATCCGAAAAGAAGAACTACCTATGATAGCATCAAACATGCCAGATTGCAGTTTCGGTTAAGCTCAATACCAGAGTCTAAAACCTCTTACATAAACCCAACTCGGTCACCTATGATCAACCAAATCCTCTGCACAAATTATTATTACACTATTCACTCCTTGCCTATGATCTACAATGAGATCTTACATATATTTATACAAGCCTTGGACCTAAACAATTAGGTCGGCCACCCAAATGATAATTCAATAGATCCATTATATAATCCTAAAATAAAATCATAAAACATGTTGGCCTAAGGCCAAACAAACATCATCCAATCAATAAAACATCTCAGAAGAGCATCAGAAGGATCCACCAACATGTTTCATGAAACTAGTCCATAACCTAAATAGCACTAGACCTAAATTAGATCCACACATGCCAAAGAAATTACACCAATTAGTCAAGGCATGAGCACAATCACCATCAACATCTAGAAGTTGCACTAATACCACTTATTCATTACATCAAATATCTTCAATAAAGCTCTGTCGGTGAAACCCTTACCGGACCTACAAAGCAGGCTTACTAGAACATAAGATAGCATATGATCATCAAGTCAATACCAACTAACTAAAACATACTTTAGAATAATATGAACCATTCATACAAACTTATTCCATCATTTAGATCATACCAATGATAATCAACTGATAATCTTCCCAATCCAATCCTTCTACTGGAAGCCAGTAAACAACCATAACAACTAGTATTGACATCAATGACAAAACATCAATGCAACACATAATCAATTCCTTTATATTGCCAACAATCTCCGCCTTCGGCATTGATGGCAATGCTAGATGTGAAAAACATCCAAGTGCCAACAAATGCCAAACAAGTCTCCCCCTATGGAAGACATCCAACAATCTCCCATAAAATGATATAGCAATGAAACTTTGTACCAAATCTAAATCAAAAGACCAAATACCGCCAAACTCACCACCACGCTCCCCTTGAGGAGTGCAATCGATCTAAAAAATAAATAGCAATGGTTTTTCACATATATTCCTCTACCTTTGACAACACTGCCAAAGATATGACATAGATATCAAACAGAATATGAAAACTTTAAATCTCAAGGCTGACTATTCCCCCTGAGTAGTAGCATTATTTCATCAATCCCGAGAAAAAGATAGCTCTGATAATGCATACCTGACTGATGCACATCTGCATCATTTAAGTCTCTACCGGAGGGGTAGAAACCCCCAATCTATCTCTCAAATACTCAAATGATTCCCAAGACAAAGGTTTAGTGAAGATGTCTTCTATCTTCTCTTTAGTGTTCACATAAACCAATCTGACTTCTTTTGCTTCCACCTTTTCCATCAAAAATTTATACTTGATTGATATGTGCTTAGTCTTGGAGTGAAATACCGATTTCTTTGATATGTCAATAGCTACAGAGTTATCACAATGAACAACAACCAGATCATTACAATGCACTTGTATATCCTTCAACATCTGCTTCATCCATAAAACTTGAGTGCAATTAGTTGCAACTGCAACATATTCAACTTCAATAGTAGATAAAGAAATGCATGATTGCTTCTTACTGATCCATGAAACCAACTTCTTCCCAAGAAAGAATGCTCCACCGGATGTGCTCTTTTAGTCATCAACATCACCTGCCCAATCTGCATCTATATATGCACATAAAGTAAAGTCATCATCTTTAGGGTACCATAAACCATATTCGGTTGTTCCTTGCAAATACCGGAATATCTTTTTTATTGCACTTTCATGATTTTCTCTTGGATTACTTTGAAATCTTGATATAAAACTGACTGCATTTATTATATCCGGTCTACTCTGAGTTAAATATAGAAAACCACCAATCATGGATTTATATCTTGTAGGATTTACTAGAGGGGATACATCTTTAATTGACAATTTTTCACTTCTAACCATAGGAGTACTAACCGGTTTGGAATTTTCTATACCAAATTTATTCAATAATTCCCTTAGATAATTAGTTTGACAGATAAAGATGCCTTTGTCAGTCTAAGTAATCTACAAACCTAGAAAATTCTCATTTCTCCAGTCATAGACATTTCAAATTCACTCTTCATATTATTAGAGAATTCCATGCACGATTTTTCTTCACCTCCAAAAATGATATCACCAACAAATACTTCATTAATTAGAATATCATCATTAGTGATCTTATAATATAGGTTACTATCAGCATTACCTTTTATAAAATCAAGCTTCAAAAGAAATGTATCCAACCCTGCATACCAAGCTCTAGGAGCCTGTTTTAATCCATATAAGGCTTTCCTTAATCTACAAACCATACTTTTGTCATCTGTTAGTAAAAATCCATCAGGTTTCTCAATAAAGACTTCCTCTTCAAGTTATCCATTTAGAAATGCACACTTAACATCCATTTGATATACCTTGTAGTGCTTCTAGGCTGCATAAGCAAGAAATAGTCTAACAGCTTCATATCTGGCTACCGGTGCAAAAGTTTCACCATAATCAATTCCTTCCTTCTAAAAATATCCTTTGCAGACCAATCTAGCCTTGTTTCTTATAACTTGTCCACCCTCATTCATTTTGTTTCTAAAAACCCATTTAGTTCCAATGACATTATTATTTTCAGGCCGAGGAACCAAAGTCCAAGGATTGTTCTTTTCTATCTGATCTAATTCACCTTCCATAGCTTTCATCCAACATTCATCTTTACACGCTTCAATTACTGATGCCAGTTCAATATGAGAAATGAAACATACCTCTTAATTTGCCAATATTCTTCTTGTCATAACTCTCTTGTTTTTGTCTCCAATGATCTGATTTTTAGAATGATTTAGCCTTAAATACCTTGGTGTTTTCTAATTTTCAAGTTCTTTGTGCTTCTCTTCAGTTACAATTGAGTTTTCTAATGATGTCGGGGTAACTGGTTCATAATTTTGTTCTGGTGCAGGCATTATCGGATTAGTTATGATCATTTCCACTGTCAGTTCTCTATCATAAGATTTAGCTTGGTCTTTGTGTTCTCATTTACTTTCACATTAGTGCTCTCCACAATTCTCTGCAATCTTTTGTTATAACATCTATATATTTTTCTCTTAGTTAAATAACCAAGAAATATTCCTTCATCACATCTAGGGTCAAACTTTCCAATGGAATCATCTCTTTTGATATAACACTTACTTCCAAAGATTATGAAATACTTAAGAGTAGGGGAATGACCAAACCATAATTCATAAGGTGTTTTACCAGTATCTCCTTTGATATGAACTCTGTTAAATCTATAAATCAATGTACTTACTACTTCTCTCCAGTAGATATAAGGGAAATTAGCTTCCATCATCATGGTTTTGGCTGCATCCAAAATGGTTATGTTCTTTCTTTCCACAATGTCATTCTGTTGAGGTGCCCGAGGTGCAGATAATTGTCTCCTAATGCCATTTTTCTCACAATAGTTGTTCAATTCACCACCTTGATCTAATCTTAGACACTTGATGTTCATCCCTATCTCTGTCTCAACCATAGCTTTAAGATCTTGAATTTCTCAAAAGGCTTCAGATTTCTCCCTTAGAAAAGCAACCTACATCATTCTAGAATAGTCATCAATGATTAACATGAAATCTCTATCTCCTTGAAATCTTCTTCTATTAGTAGGACCACATAGGTCATTATGAATCAAATCAATAATATCATTAGATTTATCAGGTATGCTCTTAAAAGAAGTTTTGATTTTCTTACCCATTTGGCATTCCTTACATACCGGATTATGAGGCTTCACAATCTTAGGTAAATCTCTAACTGCCTTAGTTGAACTGATATTTATAATGCAATCAAAATTTACATGACACAGCCTCTTATGGCATAGCCAACTTTCATCAATATGAGCAATCAAACATGTTTTCTCACCAGAGTTCAAATGAAAGATGTTACCTTTTGTCTATCTATCGGTTGCAATCTCCAATCTATATTTGCTAATGATTTTGCACTTTCCATCCTTGAATTGTAATTGAAATCCTCTGTCTACCAATTTTCCTACACTCAAAAGATTATGCTTCAGACCTTCAACATAATAGACATTTTTCAGTGTTATGCTTATCATCCAATGAAATGGTTCCTCTTCCTTTGATCATGCATGCTTTGTTATTACCAAATCCAACTTGACCACCATCAAATTCTTGTAGGGTTATAAACTTCCTTTTGTCTCTTGTCATATGATGAGAACATCAACTGTCTATTACCCATTCATATTTGTCTTCAACTTCTGTTCCAAGGGTCTTTTCCTCATTTTTGATAACTGGTTCTGGATCATCTTCCTTCACAACATAAAATTCCCACTCTCTTCCATTGTCGGATCCACTAGCTGAATCTTTAGTCGGTTCTTCCTCTGAGTCATCAATTACTCCTTCCTCGTCAGCATAGTAGAATAAAAAAAAATTGTTTCTCCTGTACTTATGTTTGATCTGATATTTGGGGTTAGGCTTAAAAGATCTTTTTTCTCTTTCTTCCAATTTTGAATTCCTTTCAAGACATCTTGATACAAAATGACCTATCTTATTACATGCAAAACATTTGAAAGGAGATTTTCCTTCATACTTACTTCCTATCAGACCTTTAGGTATCCCTCTAGAAAATAGGGCTTGAAGTTTCTCAAGCTCTTCATCTTCTTTCCTAATCTCTTCCAATTCCTTTGCATAAAAAACTTTCCAATCTTGCTTGTCGATTCATGATTTAGATGCCTTAAATGCAGTATCAATCTTTGTAGCTCCTAGAGGATGAAATTCTTCAAGCTCAAAAGCAGATATCTTCCCAACAAGAGTGTCTCTATTGACAGAAGAATTAGGCATGCTTCTTAGCTCATTAATTGCAGTTACCTTCATCCTATATGTCGGTGGAAAAACCCTTAATACTTTTGAAACAATTTCTTCCTCACTCAGAGATCCACCACAACACTGAATTCCTAACACAATTTCATTTACCCTTTCCATGAATGCATAAATTCTTTTATCTTCCTCCATCTTCAAGTTTTGCAATTTTAATAGTGGGATCACCTTCATTCAGAGTCTCCAACTTGTCCCATATAGATTTTATCAATGATTTGTTTCATAATCCCATGATCTGTTGATTTGATAAGGCACTTAAGAGGGCTTCTCTAGCTCTATAGTCATTTTCAATGTTATTTTGGAAGTCTGTCAGTGCAGGATTTCCATATGCCAGGTCATGAGGAGTGTAACCTTTCTGAGTTATTTCCCAAACTTCATATCCAATGCATCTTAAATGAGTCCCCATCCAAATTTTCCATACTCCATAGTTTGTTCCATCAAGCCTAGGGTTGTCATTTTGGTAAACAATAGTTGAACTATTAGTTGCCATAGGATCTACCTCAAGCAGTTAGGCTTCTACAAAAAGAGGACTAGACTCTGATACCAATTGTTAGGATAACCGGTGGACAACTGAGAGGGGGGGTGAATCAATTGTCAATAGATTGTGTGAATTAAAGCACTTAAAACCTTTTACCAAAATATAAGAAAAAAGATACCTAAATAACTAATAAAGCATTAAAGCATAATTGAAAACCAGAGAATCAATACCATGCAACCATAACACATAACACCATGATTTGTAAGTGGAAAACTCGGTAAAGGGAGAAACCACGATGGGAAACCCTACCCACAGTCAGATGATACTTTTGTTGAAAGTATATGATTGCAATAGGGGCCTGCACATGCAAGAAGGCACACTACCTAGAGCGCACTGCTCATCACAATGGAGTCTCACTGACTACAAAAGAGGTCAACCGCCTCAAAATATTTGGACAACAATCAGGAAAGAAGAACTGCTTATGATAACATCAAACATGCTAGATTACAATTCCAGTTAAGCTCAATAGAAGAGGTCTAAAACCTCTTGTATAAACCCAACTCGATCACCTATGATCAACCAAATCCTCTGCATAAATGATTATTACATTATTTACTCCTTGCCTATGATCTACAATGAGATCTTACATATATTTATACAAGCCTTGGACCTAAACAATTAGGTCGGCCAGCCAAATGATAATTCAATAGATCCATTACATAATACTGAAATAAAATCATAAAACATGTCGGCCTAAGGCCAAAAAAACATCATCCAATCAATAAAATATCCCGAAAGTGCATTAGAAGGATCCACCAACACATTTTATGAAACCAGTCCATAACCTAAATAGCACCGGACCTAAATTAGATCCACACACGCCAAATAAATGACTTAAATCAGTTGAGGCATGAACATAATCACTATCAGCATCTTGAATCCCTTCTAGAAGCTACACCAACACCCCTTATGCATTACATCAAAGATCTTCAATAAAGCTCTGCCAGTGAAACCCTTACCGGACCTACAAAGAAGGCTTACTAGAACATAAGATAGCATCTGATCATCAAGTCAATACCAATTGACTGAAATATACTTTAGAAGCATATGAACCATTCATACAAACTTATTTCATCATTCAAATCAGACCAGTGACAATCAACTAATAATCTTCCCAATCCAATCCTTCTACCGAAAGCCGGTAAACAACCATAACAGCTAGTGTTGACATCAATGACAAAACATCAATGCAACACATAATCAATTCCTTCATATTTCCAACATACTACCGACATAAAGATGACTTGGTTAAACTACTTAGGACATTTAGATTGATAAGTTGATTGCCCTAAGACTAAGACATTGATCAGTTTCAAGTCATGAGGGTTATAAAAGAACTAGGGTGTCACAAAAGCAAATGAAGGATATGTACAAGCTAAAGAAAAGATGCAGGAAAGCGGGAAATAAAATAGGAAATGTCAAATTTGCATTAATAAATGCAGCACTTCAATACAAGAGCTGCCTGTTTACAACCCCCATGGGTTAGTAGAGTTGGTCAAGTCTTGGGTGTTCATGCCTAAGGTCTTGGGTTCAATTCTCTGGCCTGAAATTACCCCGTCATGGACACTTGGGGGTGGTGTTGGTTATCTCGTGGCCGTAGGGACTAGTCTTGCCTCACCGCTCACCCCGTAAAGGGAAATCGTCGGGCGGTGAGTCACGGGGATACCCTTTGAAATCAAAAAAAAAAGAGCCTCATGTTTACCAGGTTTTCACCTTCTTGGCAAAGATTCTCTTTTTTTACTACCAAGGTGCTTGTTTACAAGGTTTTCACCAAGGCATTTGATTTTTTTATTTTTATTTTTTTTCAAGACTTTTTAGGATTTTTAGGATTTTTAGAGGACTTTATTTTATTTTATTTTTTTGGATTTTTTCAGCTATGCCTCCAATATGAAAACCTATATGACATGATGATCTGCAGAATGCATGTGGAGACAATGAATTTTTTATATAACCTATGTTAATGCAATATACACGATGAAGATGCATTTCCTATTCGAACAAGGATGATTGTCTTTGTTTAGCATTTTGCAATACAACAATTGAATTAGAGGTACAAAACATTTTATAGATAAGCGGTCAATCGATCCTTGAGGTCCCTTGGAACATCCAAATTAACACACTTAGTGACTAAGATTTACAAATGGAGACACGGAAAACTTCCCCATTGGTTCTTTAAACTTTGTTATATTTTTTTCTCATGTGTGTGCAAATGAGTTAATTCTGTCTCTTGTGTTTACTAAAGATCCTTAGCATCCTATATGACTAGCTACATGGATTATTCTAACTTCAAAAGCATCCCGAATAGAGCCTTGTTGCCAGCAATCTTTTAGAGCTCTGACAAGGTTATAGACTGTAATTTCTCAAATATTGCTTCATTTCCAGTAGGCATTCATAGCTTTGATGGAGTTACTCGCATTTTCCCATAGTCAAGTTTTTTGTCGCATCTACATGTGTGATATTTCAGTTATATATCATTTCTCATTTGCCTTGAGATGAATATTTGGCATAGCACTTTTTCTTTTTTCTTTTTCTTGCCTTGACTTGTAAGTAATGAAACCTACTTGGGTGTGACAATTACAGCGGCGCTGAAGTAGAATTTTAGATTTTTCACTAGTCATATGATCAACTATCTTTCTAGAATGAATTGGAGATTTTGTTAATGTGTTTGAGATATAGCAATTGATAGATTTTGGGTTAACAAGTCTCAAATAGTGAAATCACTACCCAACCCTAAGTAAAGCATCATCACGGGGTGATGTTGAAAATGAATGACCTTAGGACCTCAAAGACTTCATGTTTGAATATCTAAGAAAGGAGACAACCCTTGTTTGTCTTGAATGCAAACAAATGATAAACTTGGACAGTTGCCTTGTTTTATTAATGTTGCTATATACAAATGTAGAAATTTTGTGAATGCGATGCATTTAAAAAATAAACTATATGTGATACAGTGCTTTGAATAAAATGATATGCAATGCAAAAAGAAAAACCTAAAGTAACCCAACCCTTAGATATAGTATCATTTAAGGTGCATGTTATTCATAGGGTCAGGGAGTTTTGTGTAGGTATTTTTTTAGTCTTTGTTTGAAGAGTTGGATAAAGATGTCTTTTCCAATAGGATATAAGGACTTAGCTAAGTGTACATGTTCAGCATCTCCAATGTTGATTTCCTTAGTTTTTGGATTTTGTGGATCATCGGAGGGAAATCCAACTCTGGAACCCATGAATTCAACTATAGCCTTATCATTTTCAAAGCAATCCAATTGTGGTAGATTCTCTTGCCCCCAATCTATCTCTTTGCTTTTTTCTGATATTTTTTTTGGAAGATAATGGATGCATGATAGGAGATGGAAGAAGGACTCTAGTGTCTCACTTCGTTGGATGGTACCCTTGTAATATGTTTTGCAATAGACCATGGCTATGAAGGTATGTTCAAAGATGTTGGTAGGATGATGAAATAAAACTAGGGTAAAGTCTTATGCAAAGGATTGGATAAGAAGGATGGAAGGGTGAAAAAGAGGTGTTGGATAATGGATCAAATATTGAAAGATTGGTGCATGAGTGAATGGAAATGTTGGCAGGATCAACATTGGCACACATCTTGAGGGGTGGTGGATTGATGTAGGAAAAGTCAATCTCATATTTTGAGATTTGGATGGAGGAACAACTAGGGATTTTGCGACATAAGGACCAAAATGGATGAAGGAGGTGATGGAGGAATAGATTTGGAAAGTTTGGATGGAGGAACAACAATTTCGGATGCCAATTTAGACTTTTCTTTAGATTGTTGTTCTTCAAGGAGCCACTTAGGGATCCACATGGTTTTTTATTTTCAATTACTTTATGTTCCACCTTATATAATTGTTTTAGCATTTCTTGAAGTCTGGTGTTCTTAATATCATGAAATTTTATCTCAAGAGGGGTCATTGAATCATTTTGTTGGGCTTGAATGTCATATATTTCTCTCTTGAGATCTTGAATTTGTTGGGCCAAGGTAGCCATGGAGATTTATGATAGTTTTGATTTGCAAGAATGGACTAGTTTGTAATGAAAAAGACTAGCCCTTACTTTTGTCAGAATTTTTAGAAGAGTTCCTAGTTTGAACATGCATTTACAATTGATGTGATTGAGAGCTAGAAGTGATACAAATGTCAAGATCGAATCGAAGCTAGATGTTTGTTTAAGGTGATGATTGGATGAAGAGATTGTCACCAAGTCTGGTTTCAAGAATGATCTATCATGTATAAAACATGATCTAAGTGGATCAGATTAATGGATGATTGATTGAATTGGCCAAGATATAATCGACAAAATCATGTAACACAATGACAGGGGTACACTATCAATATTGCTATGCTCAGGACAAAAAAAGACTAGGTATATGCTCATTGTGGTGTATTAGGATTGATTAAGCAAGTATGACAGATCTGAAAAAGCACACAAAAACATAGGCTTCTATACTAATGAAAACATAGGTTTGTACGACAAAATATTACACACCAGACGACAATTTAGGAGCTACTAGATGACAAACTAGAATTCTTGTACGATTTGCTTCTTTAGGTTGTTAAAAAGTTATATCAAATGCATAGACTCATACGACATTTGATGTGCTATTAGATGACAATTTTCAAAGGGTAGTATGACAAACTGACCAAAAAATATCCTAGGATCTATGACTCATGTGACAGTTTAATAGTTACCAGATGATAATTCTCACTGGGTAGTACGACAAACTGGAATACTCGTATGACAAAGGACGGGATTGGGACGTGTTTCTGACAAGAATAAAGTTTTTGGCCACTGAGTTTTTGATGTTTTGATTGTTTTTTTCCAGTTTCAGTTGATTGTCTAGGGTTTTTGTTTTAGTTTCGAGGACAAAGACACAGCAAACACGCAATATGTAAAGTGACTTCAAGCATAGCACGCTAATCCTAAGGAAGTTGGTTAAGAGAGAAAACCTTAAGATTAGGTACACACCCAATAGCTAATTAGGATACGGTCGTTGAGTCTCACGCAATGGATTCTCAACATCGTATTAGCCGACTCCAAACGCTAATGGGGGCATGATATGGCAAGTATCTTGGCAGAGTTACTATCTCTCTTGCACAAAGATTATCCCCCTTTCGAAGGTGAACCGAGTAACTTCTATCTTAAAGTTCTTAGTAAGGATTTCCATTCAAAATTACCCCTTGAAGTTGCGCAAGCACGATTGAGACCTATAGCCCGACAAGGTACCGAAACAAGATGTAGTCACGCAAGCATGATTGAGACCATGATGCCCTACAAAATGCCCGATATGAGAGATCTCAAAGAGAAGACTCAAAAAAATTCATCCTCTAATACTTTAATCCCAAAGAGGCCTATTTATTATAGTGAGTCAGAATGCTTGCGTCTGGTTGTATTCACCTGGGTCATTCTTACAGGGTGACTACTTTTTCCCACTGTGACAAGCCCTCTAAAAGAAACACAAATCTCAAACTAGAAAATCTTTGAGGGTCTAGATTTCTGATTGTCTATACAGACAAGAGCATACTCTCCTACCTTTTAGACTCTTCTCAAATAGGAAAAATAGATTTGTTCATTTACCACATCACAATTTAAGTGCCTAGAAAACAATTAAGAATACACAACGTTTACTTGAATCTCTTTAGGCAACTTGCAAAAACAATGAATCAATAGTCATATTGTTTTTTAGTAGAAGATTCTCTGGCAGGCGTAAGTTTGATTGATAGATTCTTTGACAAGCGTTCTGCAAAAAAAAACCTGTCAGGCTATGAAAATATCTCATATAGATAGAAAACATATCAGGGTTAGCATTAGTATCAGCAAAATCCAATTAGAAAAACCTTAAAAATCCCTCTATTTTTTTATTACGAGAAAACAGAAAATCGTACGAGTAAACTCACAAAGTTGTATGATGATTCTCAACAGACCATACGAGTAACCTTATAGAGCCATTCAAGAAAATAGAGAATCATATGAGGAACCTTACAGAGTCATACGAGAAAATAATAATTTGTATGAGTTTTCTCACAAAGTCGTACGATGATTACCAACAGACCATACGATATTTCACAAAAATTCATACTACCCCTAACAAAAACTCGTACGAGTTTTAGTAGAAATTGTATGGATGAAATTTTAAAAATAAAAAGAACTGATCTGCAAGCCCGAAAATTGTAATCCTATAAGTTGTAAGACACAAACACTTCAATAAGTCACTGCATGCATGGTTAGACAGATATAATTAATCAATGTAAAAACCATAACAAATTGACTTATTGCCTCCTACAAGATGCGAGTATAGAATTGCTCTCAGATTTGTCAAAGCAATACCAGTGACTAGGCTACACCAAGACAGAAGATTTAATCTATATGAGCACAAAATTAAGCTAAATGGATGCAATATTAAGAAAATTAAGCTAGATTGGTGCAAGCAATGATTATCAAGCTATATGGTTTTAATCAAGCTAACATGATTAAACTAATATGCAAGAAAGCTAGGATGCAATAATCTCAATACACAATATTCTCAATGACTCTAGAGCAAAAACAGCATAATAACAATAAATCTTCAGGGTGCCTTGATTGAGAGATGAAAGACTGAATTTATAGAGAATCCAAAGAGACACCAACGGTCAAGATTGATTAATGATGAGCGGTTGAGATTCCGCAAGAGAAAGCACAATCTAGGTGAATTGAAATGATTGGGTGCTTTGATTCAGTTTCAGAGGAGATAAGATTGAGTTGATCTTGAGATAAATTCAATAAAACCTGATTTAATGCATTTGGATTATAAGTCTGAGTTTGCATTAGAGATAAATTCAATTAATTTCATGCATTTGAGATAAAAATCAGTTAATTCCATGCATAGTTCTTTTATTTGCTCAAGATATGTTTTATTAGAAAAAGCCATTTTAATGGAATTGAATCCTTTTCCTCAAGATTGCTTTGAGTTTAAATTTAGAAAAAATGATTTATTCAATTTAATTGCTTTTCTTGTTTTTCTAAGATTTCTCAAGTTATCTCAAATTAGAAAAAGAAATATCTCAAGTTGATTTCTTTTCTCAATTTAATTCCCCTTTTTTTTCAAATTAATTCTTTTTCTCCAAATTAATTCCTTTTTGATGATTTAATGGCAAAAAAATTTATTCATTAAATATGCTAGGATATTTAATTAAATAAATAAGATAATTGATTAAAATGATTTAGTTGGAATGATTAATTAATTAAATAAACATTTAATTAATTTAAAATAATTTATTTGTCATGTGACATTGATGATTTAGGAATTAATTAATTAGATGCTCAAGATTGATTTAATTGCCTTTGGTTAGGACCTTGGTGATGTAGTCGAGACTAGGGGCCCATGGTTTAGATGACCATTTTTAGGGTATTACAGAATTTAGATTTTTGAAAAGTGAAATGCACTAGTAATTAACTGAAATTTGATGAAATTAACATTTGGGAGAATTTAAAAAAGAAAGAGTTAGCTAATTTAATAATTTAATGAAATTATTTAACCATTTAGATATTAAAATTAATTAAATAATAAATATTATTAATTAAAGGAATTAAATCAAAATTAATTAAATTATAAATATTTAATTAATGTAAGAAAGGGGATTAATTGATTAGGTGATCAGAGGAGGAATAGAATAATTAGAAAAGATGAAATGATGATTAAAATTAATTTAGCAAAATTTAATTAGTTTAATTAAATAATTAAAGAATTATTTAGTTAATAAGATGAATAATCAGTGCATGATTGATGAGACATTTTTAGGTGTCCACACTTGGTCCTCCCAAAGATGTCCCAGAGATTCAATCTCTGAATGATCTCAATTTAAATCATGTAACCCCACAGGAAGACAGAGAAATTGTTAAGGAAAGTGGGATGTTACTCATACTAGGATGGAATTTGGAAGCAATGTTTTTACTAGATCAAATAAGGCAGCAGCCAAACCCCACCTTTATAGCAGAATTTGAGAAGGATGGAGGTTGCAATGGGTCAAGATATCATCCCACCATCAAAGCACTAGCCCAATGGGTGAAAGACCTAAGCACTAACAAGCCTAGAGTCCTGACTGGATTTGAAGAAAGGACAAGGGATGGGGCAATAATAAAAACTCTGAAGGACACATTTGTTGTTGAAGCAGTAACATTATCAATGCATTTGGATATGTTTTCTCTAAATGTTTTAAAGCTACAAGAAAAGAAAAAAAATGGCATTATTGCAGGAGAGAGAGGAGATGCATCAGTCCTACATACAAGTGCTAGCTGAGAATTCTCAACTAAAGAAGCAATTAGGAAAGTAGGCGATTGCACCCCTTCCTATGATTGTCCAACAGGGAGAATCATCCAAGGCCATGGAGGAGATTGTTTCTCTGAAGAAGGAAATAAGTGATTTTCAGTAGCAGGTGCATGCTAAAGATCAACAAATTTTGACAACAGAGTCAATGGCAAAAGACAAGGTTGTAACAATGAATAAGGGAACTTTGTCACATTTGTTGAGATCAATTTTAAGTAGAATTGAAGATGTTTACAATTCTTTTTGTATTCTTTCAGAAGGGGATACTCAATGCTCCAATTTTTTAATTGACTTAAAGGAGATTTTTAAAGGGTGAAAACTTATAGGGCCAAACATCAAAGATTTAACTATTGCAGTCCAATACATGCCTAGGCCATCTCAACCATTGGCATATTTTTGTAAAGATTATGAATCATTTGTCAATGAGATTCATTATTTAGAAGAAAAGGATGGAGCAATTAAGAAAAGAGTGCAGAGATTTAATGAATTGAGACATTGGACCATCCCTCTCCTTCATGCTGAAAATTCGGAGTTGAAGCCTTTTTTATGAATGGAAGAGGCAATATCAAGATATAATTAATGTTTTCATTCAGAAGATAGTTGATAAAGATTATATAAATGAGCCGATATTTTATTCACCTATTGATAAGATAATTGCAACTGATATAGCATATTCAAGGTTTGTTGCGAGTGTCAAAGCAATTATTGATGCAAAATGCAAAGAGGCTCCAAACTATGTGCACTTAATCAAAGGTGTGGAATGGCCAATAGGTTTTGGAGTTCACAGCTGGCATGAGAAGTATTGCATAGTTAAGGATGTTTGAGGAAGTGGTTTGTGAGTTAGGATAAAATAATATTTGAAGGAGGTAGTTATGCAATTCATTAGAGGCATAGCATTCATCTTCTCAAGGCGTGACAACTTCTTGTTTTGAAGTATAAAGATACTTTTGGCATATTCTCTATTGGTTCAATGTAATTTTGACATGTGTCATAAGCTTGAAGCTTGCTTTGCTCCTTGTTTTCTATAAAAGGAATTCGGGGTTGATCAACAGGGGGTTCTGTAATTTTGTAATTGGCATATACTTGAAAGAAACAATCATTTTGGAGCATAGGGTTTTAATGTTGTTTGAATTGTATATCCACAAGCTTTGAGTTAATGAAAATTGCACCGTATTTTGTCTCTCTATTTTATTTTTTTGTCTTTCATGATTCTTGTTTATCAAGGATGAATGGGTATTGTCTTTGTAGTTATGTGTGAATGTGTAATTGCATAGTTAAGGTTCTTTTTAAGGAAAATATTAAATACTTGCTATGAATTACAGTGGGTGATAAAATGGCAGAGATTCCATAAGTATGATTCATGGTGGGGTATGTTGAATATTGATGTAAGACAACTTTATTTGGGAATTGATTGTGGGATTGTTAATTTCATGAAGTGTTGACTCTATTACCTTAGGATAGGCACTAGTATGTGTGCTCTTATGACATTTCAAATACCTCTTATTTGAAAATTGATAAGTATTTATTTTAATTTCATTTTCATATGTTATTTCCTCAGAAGTTGATGTATCTTTCACATTCTATGAGTGAAATGGTGTGTTTAGGCAATCATGTATGTACATTTGCCTACAATTCTCAGAATTATCTATTTGTAAGGGATGTTATGTATGAATTGTGCTATCTATGTGAATGTCTTGTAGGTCTATCCACCTAGGTTTTGCAGATCCCAAAGTGTAGAAGGATTCCTGTGTCCTTGGAATTCTTGTCAATTGGCCATCTATCTTGGAATGGTAAATGTAGCAAAGCTTTGAATTACTTCTATTCTAATTACTAGATGAAAACACCAACAAATGCCAAACCTGGTTATCCGGATGGATGTTAGTTTGGATATGCTCTTGGTTATTGTGGATTGTGTTTTTTGTTGCAATTAATTTTTTGGGTGTTGGTTGTTACATCTTGTATTCAGGATGGTCTGGAAAGCTTTTGGTGCCCTCTGGATATGTTGTTGATTGTGTTGCAGTTTAGTTCTATCAATTTATTTTGATTTGGATGTGTTGGAAGATGTGTTGTGATGTTGTTTTGGGTCTCACCATGGCATGTGGAGATCCAAATAGATTATTTTACATCAGAAGAGGTTTTGTGGCCGACTAGTTGTTATTTTTACACATTACGTGTGGTAATGGTTTTCAAGAATGTGTTAGAATGTGTAGATTGTTGGATCAATCATGGAAGTATGTATTGCAATATTTTTTGGTTCCCTCTTTCTCCTAGAGTGAACCAATTTGATTATTTTAGGTCCAGGTGGCTTATTTTGTGTAATATTACTTATTCTTGTTTGGTTGACCCTTAATTAGGTTTCTAATGTTGTATCTCATATTTAAGATGTGCGGGTGAATGAGTTGTGTGTGATGGAAATTGGATTGTGTGATAAGTGTATGTGAATGATATACAAACAAATTTGAGTTTGTGTTTGTGTAAAAGTCAGTTTGAGAAGAGCTTTGAAGGTGATATATTTTGCAAGACAGTGTGATGTGAGTGAACATTATTAGATATGTTTGCCAATCTCTTGATCTAGTTGTTCAAGGACAATTTCAAGTTTAGGATAATCCTTCTTAGTTACAATTCAGGTATTTCCTTTGTTGTTGACTGACAATGAGTCCTTCGGTAATAGTTTGTGCCTCGCCCTAAAGAAGTGATCTTGAGTCAAGCAATTCCTTGTTTTATGTTCCCTAAGGTTGTGCATCTTAGTTATGCAAGTCCTTCAGGTGTTGTTGCTCCTTGGCAGTAATCCTAATATTTTGTAATCATTGTTATTCATATTGTGAGTTTGATTCTCACCGTGGTTTTTTCTTGTTTGGGTTTTCCACGTAAATCTGATGTTCATGTGTTGATGGTTGATGCTCATATGCTAGTGATTAATGTGTTATTGCTAACTTAGTTAATGTTTTTTTATTAATAATCCATTTTGAAGTTCTGAATTGATTCACCCCCTCCTCTCTCTCAGTCCTTTTGGGTGTTCAATATGATGGTCCTATTCTTAATAAATTAGATACATACATTCATTTCATAAATCTAAGAGTTAATATTGGAATCAATGAACATTAAGAGGGGGGTGAATCAATGTTCTACAATTTATAACTTTCTTTATCTGGTTCTTAAACCACTAGATGCAAATGAATAATAGTAAACAGCAGAAACTCAACACACACAAGTATAAAACCATAACACCAGAATTTTTACATGGAAACCTGGAAAGGGAAAAACCAAGATGGGATTGAGACCCACAATATTATAATATTGTGATTAGGAGTATAATAATATTATAAGGGGAGTGTGCATGCGTTCAGGCACACTGCCTAGAGCTCACTGTTCAATTACAAAAGAGAGGGTTGCAAACCCTAGAGGACTCATTGTCCTACAAATGATAAATATTTAGGGTTTAGGAAGATCCAAAGAAAATACAAATTAACAATTACATGCAAATATAAACACAAAAGATGAAGAAAATTGCATAACACATATATTTAACGTGGTTCACCCAAGATGGGTTACGTCCACAGAACACAACCGCCTAATTTTTCTCTTATTATCTAGTAAATCAATACAACACCATTACAATGCCCTTTTACATTCCAACCACTTATTACAAGCAATTTTTAGGGCAACATACAAAGTCAACTAACAAAGAATGACCCTAACCCTAAAGGAATATTCTTGTAATCTTCTCCCCGTACACGTATTCTCATATTCTTGTACTCTTGTATTCTCATGTTCTCATATTCTCGTACGTATGAGAAATCACTTAAAAAATCATATTCAATGGTTCTTGAACTATATGTTCTCATTGGGAATTGTACGAAAGCTTATGAACCATAGGCAATTCTAAAATCAGCTTATGATAGTTTAAATGATTCAAGAAAGACAAATTTAAGATCAACTCAAAGTTGTCAGGTATACAAATTTCAAAATAATGGCCAAACCGGTACTGAGAGGGGGGGGGGGGGGGGGTGAACCAATATAGGCACAAACAAAAACCTTCTCCTGAACTGGTTTGATTGCAGATTGTAAACTACTGGCAATCTCCAACACCGGTCCAAACCAGACTACTACTGGTTAAACATAGTGCAGCTGTGAAAGACATGAACCGATCAATCTTCTTAGCTTTCCACACAACCTACTCCCTCATTTCCACTTTGTCCTTATGCATATACAAATAATCTTTCATCAGAAATATAATAACTTGCTAGATCAACATGATTCACCGCTTGACAGAGAACAACAAAGGATCACATGAAAAAGACATCACATATGACACACATATTTTTCACGTGGAAACCCAACTGGGAAAAACCACGGTGGGGATGAATACCCACAAGATGTTTTTGAACTCTTTAGAAGTCCACTCTATTAGGAGCCTAGTTCGGTTAAAGACTGTTACAACAGGTTCTGTTAGGAACCGATCCTATTAGGGATCACTCGGTTAAGGGATGGCTAGAATACCCAATTAAGGGTTAAACCCTATTAGAGGTTACCTTGTCAGAGGATTTTATAAATTCAATGGCTTTGAGTCACCCTGTTAAAGGATTTACAACAAGCTTGTTAGAGCTACCCGGTTAAGGGATTTTCCAACTGTTGAAGTAGTTAAAGATCAACAGGTATTACAATGATCTGGTAATAGTACTCAATGCCAATGTAGATCTGCTTTAGTTCCTTCCTTCTGCACACACACTAGGCAGGTATCAATCCTCTTATCTGGTCTGGCAAGAATCACGTATCTCTGCACTTACATACACACACAACATTTGCCAACAACTTTAACATGAAACACAACATCGACCTTATAGAACACAGATAGGTCGACAGCATAAACCCTAAACCCTAAACACTTAGGTTAAGAAATTGATCGGTTTAATCCTGACCATTAAGCACTTTGCATTTGAATACAATGGTCTTGAATAGATCTCAAGACATTCTCCATCATTCGTTCTTCACCGCTTCATGGAGGTGATAACCCATCACGCGTTCTCCACCATTTGCAAATACTTCGCACATTCCTGAGGTAGATAGGATCAATCTCCTTCATGCAAGATCCTTCACGTGCATGAGACTAATGTGGCAACACAATCTGATCTCCATTACAATGCTAACTCATCACACAATGTCATCGGGCTTGGAATACTTCAATCGGAAACCTTGAAGCTAAGACTACCAACCGGTAGTCTTACCACACTCCATGTATCGGTTCTCATTCTGACATACAGGTTTTGGTTCACAACCTCATACCGGTTCACTTGGACAAGCATATCGCTTCACTTATTGCACATATACTGGTTTACACCACCATATCGGTTCTCTTTGCCAGTTGCTTAACTTCAATATACCGGTTCACTTCTCAGCATATTGACATCAATGACAACATACAATATCATCATGGCATCATACTCTTGCACATATGCCAACAATCTCCACCTTTGGCATTGATGGCAATATACAAAGATATCACTCAGCAACACATCTTCTCCCTATTGCTGCAGATATCTTCCCTACTTCACATCTTCTCCCCCTTTGACAACAATGCCCAAGTGGAGGCACAAGCTTCCCTGTTCCACTATTTTTCTCCCCCTGAGGAGTAGCACCCTTCAACACATCAATCCTGAAAAAGATTGGACACTGCAATACCTGATTGATGTGGAGAACATACTTTTGGTTCACCTCTTGAAAGGGCAGCACCCCTAATTCACCTCTCAAATAGGTAAATGAAGCCTTTGGTAGAGGCTTGGTGAATATGTCTTCTAACTGCTCCTTACTGGAAACATGTTCCAATACAACCTCTTTGTTCTAAACCTTTTCCCTTAAGAAATGATGCTTGAGTTCAAAGTGCTTGGTTCTAGCATGTAAAACCGGATTCTTGGAAATGTTAATTGCACTTGTATTGTCATAGAATATACTTACCGGTTCAGATACAGGAACTTTGAAGCCATTCAATACATGCTTCATCCAAATAGTTTGGGTGCAGTTCATAAAAGCCGCAACATACTCCACCTCTATTGTAGACTGAGAGATACAACTCTTCTTTTTACTCATCCATGAGACCAGTCTACCACTGAGAAAGAATGCACCACCGGTTGTGCTCTTCCGATCATCTACATTACCAGCCCAATCGATATCTGTGAACACTTTCAGGTTGAAATTATTATTATATGGATACCATAACCCATAGTCAATAGTTCCCTTCAGATATCTAAGAATCTGCTTGACTGCTACCAAGTGGGATTCTCTTGGGCTTTGCTGAAACCGAGCGGTAATACCCATTGCATGTGCAATGTCTGGTCTGCTATGCACTACATAATGCAACTTACCAATCATTGATCAGTATTCCTTCTCATTTACCACTGCTGAGTCATCTTCTTTTGATAGATTACAACCAGTCACTATTGGTGTACCAACTAGTTTACTGTCTTCCATGCCAAAGGTCTTCAACACCTCTTTGACATACTTGGATTGAGTAATAAAGATTCCATCTTTCATTTGTTGAATCTACAGTCCAATGAAGAACTTAATCTCCCCTATGAGTGACATCTCAAATTCCTTCTTCATCTCATTGGCAAAATCATGACTCATCTTGTCATCTCCTCCAAAGATGATGTCATCAACAAATACTTCACAGATCAAAATCTGATCTCCTTCTGATTTCAAGTAGATATTGCTATCTTCACTTTTTCTTTCAAATCCAATCTTCACAAGATGGGAGTGCAAGCGTTCATACCAAGCTCTAGGTGCCTGCTTTAGTCCATACAAGGCTTAATGTAGCCTACACACCATGTCATTGTCTTCTGATAGGGAAAACCCATCTAGTTGCTCTATATACACCTCCTCTTCAAGTATTCCATTTAGGAATGCAGATTTTACATCCATTTGGTATACCTTGAATCCTTTAAAAGTTGCATATGCAAAAAGCATACGAACTCCTTCCAATCTGGCTTCTAGAGAAAAGGTTTCTCCATAGTCGTCTCCTTCTTCTTGAGCATACCCCTTACACACCAGTCTGGCTTTGTTCCTTATCACTGTCCCATCTTCATTCAGCTTATTTCTGAAAACCCATTTGGTACCAATGACATTTTTATGCTATGGTATGGGTACCAAGAACCATGTAGCATTCTTTTATATCTGATCAACTTCCTCTTCCATTGCCTTGATCCAATCTTCATCTTTATGTGCCTCTTTGAATGATTTAGGCTCAAATTCAAAGATCATACATGAGTTTTCTCTGACCTTTCTTCTTGTAAGGATTCCTGCATCCTTGTCTCCTATGATTTGGTTTGGATCATGATTGAGTTTGACATACCTAGGTATATTATTAACAGCTTCCTCTTGCTTTTCTTCATCATCCTCATCTTCATTAGCATCTATTGGTGTAGGAGCATAGTTGCTGGTACTGGGCAAATTTGCAACCGGTTCCCAGAAGGTTACTACCGGTTCATCTCCTATATGCTCTCTGTTGGTTTCCTTAGATTTCTCAAAGTTTTCATCGACCCTAACAATGATGCTTTCAACAATTCTTTGAGTCATATTGTTGAAACATTTGAGAGCTTTACTCTTAGTGGAATACCCTAGGACTATTCCCTCATCACATTTAGCATCAAACTTTCTCTGATGTTCACTCCTCTTGATGTAACATTTACTACCAAACACTCTAAAGTAGCTTACCAATGGTGTCTTACTGGTCCAATACTCATAAGGAGTCTTATCCTTTCCCTTTTTCATGAGTACCTCATTCATTATGTAGACTGCAGTGCTCACCGCTTCTCTCCAAAAGGTGTGAGCAACTTTTCCTTGGATCAGCATAGTTCTAGCCACTTCAACCACAGTCCGATTGTTCCTCTCTGCTAAGCCATTCTGTTGTGGAGTCCAGCGGGCAGACAGTTGCCTCTTGATGCCATTCTCTTCACAATATTTGTTGAATTCACCAGAAGTGAATTCCCCTCCTTGATCAGTTCTAAGGCATTTGAATCTTCTACCCCTTTCCTTTTCTACCCGTGCTCTGAAGGCTTTGAACTTTCCAAAAGCTTCAGATTTATCCTTCAAGAATGTGACCCACATCATTCTTGAGAAATCATTTGTTAGAATCATAAAATACCTATCTCCCTGCACACTCCTAGTTTTCATAGGACCACACAAATCAGTACGCACAAGATCAAGTAAATTGTCAGCAGTGAAAGATTTACCTTTGAAGGTTGACGAAGACATTTTCCCCAATTGACACTCTCTGCACAAAGGATTTTCCAATTTTCTCAACACAAGTAATCCTCTAACTGCCTTGGTCTTACTGGCCTTCACAATATTATCAAAGTTTACATGGCAGAGTCTCCTATGCCATATCCAGCTATCATCAAACTTAGCCATAAGACATGTACTTATATTTGCATTCAGCTGAAATAAGTTACCTTTGGTCTGCATACCGATGGCCATCAATTCACCATTTTTCCTTTGATTTTGCACACTCCATTTTTGAATTCCAGAGTGAGTCCACCGTCATTCAACTGAGCAACACTCAATAGATTGTGTCTGAGACCTTCCACCCAATACACATTGTCAGCACTGCTCTTTCTATTTAGAGAGATGGACCCTCTGCCTTTGACCATACATGGTGCATCATTACCAAAATGAACCACACCACCATCATACTCTTCCAAGGATATAAACTTGTTTCGGTCACCAGTCATATGGTGAGAGCAACCACTGTCAATAATCCACTCATTGGAATTATCAAAGCGGGACACAAGAGCCTTTCTGTCTGACACATCCTCCTTGACTACAACAAACACAATATCTTTATTTTCTTCATCTTCTGATTCCTCATCTGTGACACCTTCATCAACTGCTACAAAATAGTTTCTCCAGTTTCCTCCTTTGAATTTCTTGAACCTTTCCGGTTTGTCCTTGCTATCACCATTAGGATAGTTTATAGCGATGTGTCCTATCCGGTTACAAGAGAAGCATTTCAAAGGAAGCTTACCTCTATATTTGTCAGTTCTCTTAGGAAGTCTCTTGGCAAGAAGAGCTTCAAATTCCATCAGAATCTCCTCATCATCCATTTCTCTGCTCTGTCTTGGTTCACTGCTGGTGCTTGCTTCTTTTCCTTTTCTGGATGGTGCAGTAGATGCTTTAAAAGTTGATTCAGTCTTCTGAACACTACCATCAAAACTATTTAGCTCATAGGCTATCAATTTTGCAATGATGGAGTCTAGGGATACTTTAGTCTTGTCTATTGATCTCAACTCCTGAATAGCAGCAACCCTTATTGCATAGATGGTAATAAGGATCTCAAAACTTCTCTGACAACAGTGGAATCTTCCATTTTACCACCTGCACTCTTGATATCACCAACAATAGTTTTGATTCATATTCCAATTGTTGAATGGTCTCCCCTTCAACCATCCGCATGTCTTCAAACTTCCCTCTAAGGCTTTCTTCCTTAGCTTGTTTTACATGCTCATCATCGCCATAGATATTTTCAAGAGTATCCCATACTTATTTGGGATTGTTTTTATCCTGGACATCAATAAACTCAATGTCAGATAAGCTACTGATTAGGGCTTCCATGACTTGCCCATTCTCCTGAATCTCTCTCTTTTGGTCATTGGTGAGAGTACCGATAGGGATAACATAAATTTTCTCAACATAGCTCCAATGTTGAGCACCCATGCTTATGATGTATATCTTCATTTTGTCCTTCCATATTTTAAAGTTATCTCTGTTGAACTTTGGACCTTCCCTCTTCATCATTACAATAGGATCTTTCCCTCAAGTGGTTAAGCTTACAACACAGAGGACCTGGAGGATGCTCTGATACCAATTGATAACTCAATGATGAACTATGAGTACCAAACCAAAGCTGAGAGGGGGGGTGAATCAGTAAAGGCACAAACAAAAAACTTCTCCTGAACCAGTTTGATTGCAGACTGTAAACTACTGGCAATCTCGAACACCGGTCCAAACCAGACTACTACCGGTTAAACACAGTGCAGCTGTGAAAGACCGTTAGCTTTCCACACAACCTACTCCCTCATTTCCACTTTGTCCTTATGCATATACAAATAATCTATCATCAGAAATATAATAACTTGCTAGATCAACATGATTCACTGCTTGACAGAGAACAACAAAGCATCACATGAAAAAGACATCACATATGACACATATTTTCATGTGGAAACCCAACTGGGAAAAACCACGGTGGGGATGAATACCCACAAGATGTTTTTGAACTCTTTATAAGTCCGCTCTATTAGGAGCCTAGTCTGGTTAAAGACTGTTACAACAGGTTTTGTTAGGAACTGATCCTATTAGGGATCACTCGGTTAAGGGATGGCTAGAATACCCGATTAAGGGTTACACCCTGTTAGAGGTTACCTTGTCAGAGGATTTTATAAACTCAATGGCTTTGAGTCACCCTGTTAAAGGATTTACAACAAGCTGGTTAGAGCTACCCGGTTAAGGGATTTTCCAATTGTTGAAGTAGTTAAAAATCAACAGGTATTACAATGATCTGGTAATAGTACTCAATGCCAATGCAAATCCGCTTTAGTTCCTTCCTTCTGCACACACACTAGGCAGGTATCAATCCTCTTATCTGGTCTGGCAAGAATCACGTATCTCTGCACTTACATACACACACAACATTTGCCAACAACTTTAACATGAAACACAACATCGACCTTATAGAACACAGATAGGTTGGCAGCATAAACCCTAAACCCTAAACACTTAGGTTAAGAAATTGATCGGTTCAATCCTGACCATTGAGCACTTTGCATTTGAATACAACGGTCTTGAACAGATCTCAAGACATTCTCCATCATTCATTCTTCACCGCTTCATGGAGGCGATAACCCATCACGCATTCTCCACCGTTTGCAAAGACTTCGCACATTCCTAAGGTAGATAGGATCAATCTCCTTCATGCAAGATCCTTCACGTGCACGAGACTGACGTGGCAACATGATCTGATCTCCATTACAATGCTAACTCATCACACAATGTCATCAGGCTTGGAATACTTCAACCGGAAACCTTGAAGCTAAGACTACCAATCGGTAGTCCTACCACATCCCATGTACCAGTTCTCGTTCTGACATACCAGTTTTGGTTCACAACATCATACCGGTTCACTTGGAAAAGCATACCGCTTCGCTTATTGCACATATACCGGTTTACACCACCATACCGGTTCTCTTTGCCAGTTGCTTAACTTCAATATACTGGTTCACTTCTCAGCATATTGACATCAATGACAACATACAATATCATCATGTCATCATACTCTCTCACATATGCAAACAATTTCTTCCTCATCAATTTCAACAATTTATTACTAATATTTAACTCGCATGAGTAGCAGAGTTGGCTTGGGTCATGGGTTTTCTCCCCATTGGCCTCGGGTTCAACTTTGAGGCTCGGGTTCGCCCGATGCATGTGGCTTGTGGGTGGTTTTGTGCATCCCTAGAGGACTAGTCTCACCTCAGCTCGCCCCTTCCTAGCCCCAACTTGGTAGTAAGTAAGACCAAGGTAAGGCGAGTTAGGCATTGGGCTGGGTCGTGGGGATACCTCTAGAGAAAAAAAAAATATTACTAATATTCATGTTCAATTAGCTATTACTTTTTTATCTATTCAACTTACTTATTATATCTTTCATACTTTATTATGTCAAGAAAAAACTAAATTAGTTTAATTTGGTACTCTTAAAGGTAGTCAACATACTTTTACATCTAAGAGTAATCGTCATTTCAAGTCTCATAATAATAATAATAATAATAATAAATCTAGCAATCATTCTAAATCTTATAACAATAATACTAATGATAATCAAAATAATAATTCTTCTAGGAGACCTCATTGTACTTATTGTGGTAAAGATGTTTATTTGTCTAATACTTGTTTTAAGAAGCAAAATGGTAAAAAGACAATGGCACAAAATAATCATTCAAATAAATTTAATCATTCCACTCATTTTAATAATAAAAAGTTTAATAAATATGGCAATCAATCTCATCGTGCTTTTACTTGTATTTATAATGTTTCTCAGCCTCTTGAATGGGTTATTCATTCGGGTGCTTCTCAACATGTTGCTTCACATAAAGATTTTTTTGATTCTATATAACCTGATAATTCTAATATTTCTCTTCAACTTGCTAATAATCATAGTTGTAAAGTAGAGGTGATTGGAGATGTGAATGTACCTAATGGTAAATTGCATGATGTTTTCTATGTTCTTGAATTGAAAACAAATTTTCTTTTTGTTTCTAATCTTTGTCAAGATTACAAGATTGAATTCTATAAGGAGATGTGCTATGTTATTTATCCAAAGCACAACAAAGTTATTGCTATTGCTAAGTTGGACAATGATTATTTGTTCAAATTCTGTGAGTTTTCCCATTCAAAATATTTTTTACTTACTACCATGGATTTCAATGTTTGGTATGAAAGACTTGGTAATATCAATGCTAACAATATTTCTTTGATGCGAAAAGCTAATATGGTAGAAGGATTGCCTAGTATTGTTCCTTCTAAAATTATATACACATGATGCATGAGTGGTAAGATGAATAGGGAGCCCTTTCCACAAGGTCAAACATGGAGGGCAAATCATAAGTTGCACCTCATTCATAGTGACCTATTGGGACCCATGGAGAATACCTCCATCCAAGGATCAAGGTATGCACTTACTTTTGTTGATAATTTTTCATTAAGAACGTAAATCTATTTTATTCATAGTAAGGATCAAGTTCTTGATGTTTATTGAATTTCATAAGTTTGTTGAAAGGCAATTTGGGTTTAAGCTTAAAATTCTTAGAACCAATAAAGATAAGGAATGTGTGAATAATGTGTTTACTAGTTATTTAAAATCTTTTGGTATTAAACATGAGCTTACCATTCCCCATACACCTCAACAAAATGGTGTAGCAGAAAGGAAGTATAGAACCATTATTGAAATGGCGAGATGTTTGTTGCATTCTAAAAATATACATTGTAAATTTTGGGTTGAAGTTATGGCTTGTGCTACTTATCTCATTAAAAGGACTCCTACCAAATCTTTAAAGGATATAATTCTTGAAGAGGCTTGGTCCGGTAGAAAGCCCAATCTTAAGCATTTAAGGATTTTTGGTTCAATTGCTTATGTTCATAAACCTAAACAAAAAGGCCAAAATTGGATTCTAAATCTTCTCCTTATATTTTTGTTGGTTATGGTGAGCATTCTAAAGCATATAGAGTTTATAATCCTATTTATAACAAAGTTAAAGTTGCTAGAGATGTATGCATTGCTGAAAACAGTATTCACGATTGCTCTAAAGTGAATGATAATGAATTTTCTCCAAGTAGTGGTTATGCAGGACAATCCTCCTCTAAACCCTCCTAATGCATCTCTTCATCAAATTCATAGTGATAGTGATGATCATGATAATTCTACTTCTAATGATTCATGTTCTAGTGATGATTTCATTACTTCTAAAAGAAAACCTAAATGGTTTAAAACTTTGCTTCAAGAAAGTGATGATTATTTAGCTAGAATGGATAGACTTAAGGCTAGAAAAGCCAATTATTGCAATTATGCTTTGTTGTCTACTATTATGAATACAAATTATCATAAATCATTTGAGCAAGCTAAAAAACAACCTCATTGGTAAAAGGCTATGCAAGAGGAATAGGATACCTTGATTGCTAATCAAACTTCGGATTTAGTTCCTTTACCTCAAGGTAAAAATATTGTTTCTTGTAAATGGTTATATAAAGCTAAGTTAAATGATAATAATGAAATTAGTAAGTTTAAAGCTAGATTAGTTGCTAAATTTTTTCTCAAATAGAAGGCCTTGATTATAATTAAACCTTTGTTCATGACACTAAAATTCCTACTATTTAACTTGTTCTTTCTTTATCTTCTCATATGCATTGGCCTATTCATCAAATGTATGTTAAAAGTTCTTTTCTAAATGGTGATTTTCATGAAGAAATTTATATGTCTCAACCTCCTGGTTTTATTAAGAAAGGTAATGAATACTTAGTTTGTAAATTAAAAATATCTATCTATAGATTGAAACAATCTCCTAGGGAGTGGTATTCCAAAATCAATTCTTTCTTTCTTTCTTTCTCAAGGTTTTATTAGAAGCAAAAATTACCTAACTTAGTTATTAAGCATAGTGTTGATGATAATGTGATTATTATTTTATATGTAGAAGATTTAATTCTAACCTCAAGTTATAATAATTTGATTTTTGAAGTTAAGTCTCAACTCAATCAGAAATTTCAAATGACTGATTTAGGACCCTTACATTATTTTTTGGTTACACAAATTGGCAAACAACTAAAGGTATATTTCCATCTCAAAGTAAATATGCTCAAGATGTTTTAGATAAATTTAAAATGAATGATGCTAATCATGTTTCTACTCCTTGTGAATTAGGTACTAGACTTATGATTGATATGAAACTCCTTTTGTTGATGGCACTTTGTATAGACAACTAGTTGGAAGATTAAATTATTTAACTCTTACTAGGCCTGATATTTCTTATAGTGTTGGTTTAGTTTCTAGATTTATGTCTAAACCTCAACAAACTCATTTGAAAGTTGCAAAAAGAATTTTGAAGTGTGTTAAAGGTACTATTAATGGCTTATTTTATGATGCAAATTGTGGTTTTCTTTTCAAAAGATATATTGATTCAGATCTAAGGGGAGATCCCAATGACAGGAAATCTACTTGTGGATATTGTTTTGATTAATTAAAAATATGTTTTTGAAAGGAACCCGGAACCTTGATTACATATCAGGAGAAAGATAAAGCATTAAAGTAGTAAGAAATAGCAGTGCCTGGACACCCATACAAAGATCAGATCCTAGAAAAACAAAAAGGGATCACAAGACAAAGAGAAGATCACAAGATAGCCTAAGGACAACACAAAGACAGCATTGAGATAGCACAAAGACAAGGACAGCTAGATGTTTCTTATGAGTTCTTCCGCATGAACCACCATCTGCTTCATATTGACTACAGAGTTCTTCATATTATTGACCTCTTTTTCCTTTTTGCCCACTTTCTTCCGGGTGTTAGCCCTTGTTCTTTTTTCATGACACATCTTCTTTGTCTAATCCTTCTCATCTTCATTGCCTTTAATTTGTTCAAATTTATTTATCAGCATGTTAACATGGTCGATAGTGGCCTTAAGGATCTGGAAATTTTGCTCAGCAATCCTCTTCATAGTAAGCTCCATCTTATCCACTCTATTGACCAGGTTGTTCAGGTTAATTTCCAGACCTTTAACATCTCTGATTCCTTCCAGCTCCTTCACCTTCTTTTTTGTTTCCAAAATTTTACTAACCATTGCTTCAATAGCCTTGGCCTTGTTAATAGCAACCATTAATTCTTTGGTGTTCACAGAGAGAGGCTTCTCGCCCATGGTTGCCCTTTTGATCATATTGAGAACAATCTTCAAATCACCAATCTCTTTCGCCATTTTGCTAATGACCTCATAGAAACCCTTGATGCTATCATTACCTATGGCACCTTGGAAAACATTTTGATTGCCCATGTTGGTCTCTTGACCCTCATTCTGCATTCTCTATGTGTTCAGGTTCTCCCCATGGTCAGCATCCAGCATTTCATCTTCCTTCTTACCCTTGTTCTTGTCCATTTTTTCACCCACAAAATCCTCGTCAGAAGAAATAATAATCTTCCTTTTCACCTTATTTATCCCCTTACTATTCTTCTTGATCCTTTGGGTTTGCTTACCCATTCCCTTTCTCTTCTTACTTTTTATGATTTTATCATCAAAACACTCCTCCTCAAAGTCTTAAAGATCAAAGTCCACAGCAGTCCCCTTGATCTTCCCCTTGTTGCTAAAATCTTCACACTCACCCTCAATTTCAGAATAGAGATTGAACCCACTATCCTCACTTTTTGTATCATCATCCCTAATTTGTTTGCCTTTACTAATGGGTTTCTCAATAATTTTCCCTTTCAACATCTTGTAAACTAAAACCATTAAACCCTGGTGAAGGGCATGACCTCTTTGAGAATCTTTTTGCATTTCACGAATAGTATGATCCATAGAGAAAGAAAGATAGTAAGGAAAACTAACCGTATCACCATGGCAAAAGTGGTTAAGCAGCACAAAGTGACTCCCATAAGCCCTTGTGAATCTCCCATCCACAGTAATGTAGCTAATGGTGGCAAACAGCACAAACCTCCACGGCCTGCAAATACGCTTAGGGGAATAGTAGGGATTATCCGCCTTCACCAATTTCCCTTTTTCACCATCTGTGACAGGAAACCTATCCGCAACCTTGTCAGACACACTTTGATCTCTATAAAATTTCATACCTTCTTTCACCATACCCGTAGCTTCCGCAATGACATCCTCATCCACTTGCATCATCTGGGTGCCAACAAGAATCTTACCACTCTTCCAGTTTTTTATGAAATGCGTAGTGACAGTAGAGTCTTTGCCAAAAAGCCTTTCCATAAAAACATTCACACCTCCTTCTTGAAGAATCTCCCATACTTCATTGTGTTTCTTCCAATCTGAGCATGAAGCTGGTTCAAACCTCTTTTTATTGCCCCCCATTTTATCCTTAAATTCCCAATTCTTCTTTATCGCAGCTCTATTATTTTCTCTGCGAGCAATGTGAAAAAACCTAACAATTTTATTGTTGTTATGCAGAGCCACCCAGAATCCGTGCCAAATAAATATGATATGACAAATAAAACAAGCCTCGTCGTCGTTGTGATCAATCATAGACAAATGGGGAAAAGGAATTAGAGGTTATGATTAGCTAAGACACGTTGCTTCATGTGGATCTGGTCAAGTTCAATCAAAGATTTCGCCTCACACTTGAGATTACTCTCAGCATAAAGGGTAATAATTTTGTCAGAGCGGCAAGCCAGGTTGGCAGCCCAATCAGCACATTTGTTGGCTTCTCTATATGCATGTGTGAAAATACATATTTCAAAGGTTTTACTTATATCCTTCGCAGTTTCAATGGTGTTGTGTATAGACCAAGAGGGAGGGAAAACATTATTCAAGCAGTTAATGTTTAAAGAATTGCCTTCAACCCACACTTTAGTGCAATTTGAGTCTTTAGCTAGAACCAACCCCTGATAAGAAGCAGTGGCCTCAGCAACATGATTGGTTTGGTGACCTATTGGAATACATTTGATACCTTAACATATTCCCCCTTCATCTCTTAAAACCACACCACACCTTGCATTACCAATATTACCCTTGGAAGCGCCATAGAAATTGATTTTCATCCATCCTTGAGGGGGACATTCCCATCTCACCTCTTCTCTAGGATTAGCATGTATGATTTCACTCCCCTTTATTCTCCAATTTTTTAAAATGATGTTATTGTAGCGTCCTAAAATTGTGACACTTGCAATTTCGACTGCATTTCGGTCTTCACGATGGCGACGCAACACGGAACCTGAATGGAGACCCCGAAACTTGTCCACGACACCAAAAACTGCATTTTCAAGCACCCTGGCCTGAACCTCCTTTGCACCCTGCTGTCCTGGGAGGTGGGACCAGAGCGCCCAGCACCAAGGTCCCCCAGGACCATGGCGCCTAGCGCCCTGGTCCCTGGGTCCTATTTTGGGTCCCTGGGTCCTATTTTGGGCCCGGTCTCCTATGGGACTTCGGGTCTTTTTAGTTTGCAAATTGGAAATTATCTTTCCTGGTCGGCCTAAGGTCGGGAAAATCAGTCTATCAGCCCTAAATGACAAGTATATAAACTACATTTTCCTCTTTCATTCGAGAGGATGATGGAAAAGGCGTGGAAACTATACTCAAGCATTCAAGCATTCAAGCATTCCTTCAAGTAATTGATCATTTCAAGTCTCCATTCAAGGCTAAGTGTTGCATTCAAGACAAGGATTTAACCATTGAAGAGGAGATCACATACTACATGCTACATACAACATACAACATACAACAAACAACAACATCTATACCTTCGCACATAAGGATACAAACATCCTTACAACAAGGTATTAGTACTTGTTTTACATTACAGACATTTACATTTACAGCATTGCTCATTTCTTGGTTAATTCCAAAACCGGGGTTTGACCTAAAGGCAAACCCCTAATCCCTAACCCCCCAATCGTCTTCGCTTTTCTGTGTGTAGGTTGCAGGTACGCGGCTGAAATTGAAGATCTGGAATCCTTGTGCAGAGACGAACAGAACCCCCTTCGTTTCACGGATTTTTCGGAGGACCGTGGCGCTCGGGTGCCATCGTCCCGGCAACTTTTGCTCAAATTTGCAGGACAGCGCCGTATCGACATTTTACTGCTAATTCCAGGTTCGCAGCTTCATCCTATATCCCTAACTCAGTTTATAAGCGAATCTTTGTCACTTTCTATGCATTCCTAGCTTAATTCTTCTATCAACATTCTTTACAAAAGAGGGTAGCCTTGCTGTCATAACCCTTGAAACACATTTAGCATCCAATCTTGCATTGTGCGGGATTGGATCTTGTGGGTTTCAACCCCTCTTTTGAATGTAAAGTCTCTCCCCTAAATGAAAACCATCAACCCTAGCAACCTCCCTTCTCTCTCCTTGGAGTTGGAAGAGGGGAGAGCAACTAGGGTTCGATCGCGATTTTCCGCTTTACATTTTGGTGAACCCGACGTGAACATCCTTTCTGATTATTCATGGTTAGATCTGAAAATTGGATTCCTTGATTACATTTCCATGTTGATCTTTTGCAAAATTTTAGAGGTTAATTGCATAAAAATCCTAAATTTTCTTTTTAGTAATTAAGCTTGTGAAATGTCTAAATGTTAATGCTTGTTTCAGATCTACCCTTCTATTACAAATTATCAATTCATATCTATGCTTTAATTTTGAAAATTAAGTGGTTAAGTGTCAAAACCCTAATTTTTGAAACCCTCTTGATTCAACCTTTGTCCGACAATTTCACTGATCAAAACATCTCCAAATCAGCTGTAACTTTGGATTCCGCAATAAAATCACAATATCTTTCATCCCTGAAAATTTGGAAAAAAGTTGCGAGGACCGTGTGCACTCCGAACGCCATCGTCCCCGACATTTTTTCCAAAATTTCGGGAGCGAGATCTTACTGTATTTTTCTGCTAAAATCCAGAATTTTGGCTGATTTTATCAATTTTAACACCTTCGAAATTAAAGTCAAAGTTGGTCTAGGGATTGCTTGGATTAACGCTTCTAATCATTCAAAAATCATTGAAATTGAAATTTTGTGTCAAAATTGTGTTCTTACTGTCCTAAATCTGAAAAGTGTGTTTGCATTCATTAAAAATTTCAGTGCTTTATTCAATTTGTGACTTTTGAAATTAAGTGCTTAATTACAACAACTTTAATTTCCGCTTTCAAAATTGAATTTTGCGTGAAATTGAGTCAATTTTTAAAATTTCAAAATTTGCATTGCTTTTGGTATTCCCTCTAAAATCACAAAATTCAAAAATTTCAGTTTCCCTCTCTTTTTCAAAATTCAAATTTTGCGTTTTTCGACAATCTTGGTAGGGTTCAATTTTGAGATTGCAACTTTAATTTGGCCTATCTACAGATCGTAAAATCACTCAATTTTTTCAGATTAGCTCTAAAATCATCATAACTTTCATCCCTGCAAATTTCGAAAAAAGTTGCTGGGACCGTGTGCACTCCGAAGCGCCACGGTCCCTGACATTTTTTCTGAAATTTCGGGAGATTGTCCTGATTATATTTAACAGCTTAAATCCAGAAGATTGGCCAATTTTACTGAAAATTGCTACCTCTAAATTCAAAACTTTTTCTCTCTCTCTAGTGCATGAGTTTTACAACAATAAGCCCTACTTACACTATTCCCGTTAGACGAAGCCTTAGAATTAAGTCCTTCCAAGGTTTAATGACTGAGGAGATGGAACCTAATTTGAATGGCCTTTTTAACGAGGACATGGGTAATTCCTCTAATCCTCTTAATGATGAAGAAGCTCTCCATGAGGTTTCTGTAGAACAACTTTCAAAATTGGATAACCAATTTGACGATTTTCGACAATGGATGTCTCAAGAATACCCTGATAGTCAAGCTCTTCCTTTAATTGAGGGTCTAAAACGTATGCTTCAAAGTGATAAGAATGGAATTGATATTTTGCGCGGTATTGCACACATTGTGGATTCAAATGTGATGCCTATGAAAAGTTGTGCTGAAACTTTAGGTTATACACAACCTCCTACTCAAGACAATCATTCTATTCCTTTGACGACTTCTATTGTTAGCATACCTACTTTTACATCAAACATAATGGCTACTTCTACACAAGACATTCCTCCTGTGATCACCAGTCATGGGGGCAATCCTTCTTCTTCAATTAACCCTCTTCCTTCATTTAATCCAACTTCTTCATTCATTCCTTCAATGAGTGTCCCTATTATATCTCCACAAATGAACATGACGCAAGGGGGCAATTCGTTTAACCATTCCATTCCTCCTTGTAGTGTTCCTCCTGTCCAATCATCTCCTATGACTAATTATCATAGAGTCCCACCACCTTACTCTCTACCTTCTTTCAATAACATAACACCTCCATCTCAGTCTAACACATCTAATATGAATTCTTCGACTGAAGCGACCATTAACAATCTTGCACAAACTATCTCTTCTTTACAGCAACAAATTGCCTCTATGAATCAATCTAAGTTTAGTGTGCCCACATTTGATGTTGCGAGCCCACTTTCTCTTGACATTGTTCGAGCTATCCCTCCTAAACATGTTGAAATCCCGCATTTGGAGCTTTATAATGGTAAAGGTGATCCTCTAACACATGTTAAGACTTTTCAAACAATATGTACTGATTTTGCTTATGACCAAAGGTTGCTTGCAAAACTGTTCACTAGAACATTAAGAGACAAAGCCCTACAATGGTATTGCTCGTTGCCTTCTTATTCTATTACTTCTTTCGAACAACTTGCAAATGCTTTCATTCAACAATTTCAAAACAATATAAGTCCTAAAGTTACTTTGATTGATTTAATGCATTGTAAACAAGGTGTTAAAGAAAAAGTGACTGATTTCATTGGTAGATATAAGCATTTGTATGCTCAAATTTATTTTCCAGTGCCTGACAATGATATTCAAAGAATCTTCATTTCTAATTTACAAAAAGATATTCGAGACAAACTTCTGTTTTCTGAGTTTACTTCTTTCCAACAGTTGTGTGCAACTCTTCACAATTATCAACTGATTGTGAGTCAAATGGAACAATCACATCCTATGGCTCCGAGTGATAAGGGTGATAGCAGTCAACAACCATTTGGAAAGTTTAAACCGAACAGAGATTCCATCAAATTCAATGAAAACATCATCAACAACAATGTGAATGCAGCATCAGGTGTGCCTCCTATTTCTAAATTTTTCAAGAAAGAAAGAAAGTATACTCCTTTGAATGAATCATTGCATAGTATTATGAATAAGTTATTGGAACAAAATGTGCTTACTCTTCCTCCTATAAGGCAAATTGATCCTGCAAAGATTACTTCACCTTATTTTGATAACAAAGCTTTTTGTCAATTCCATCGTCAGCCTGGGCATGATACTGAAAAATGTTTTTCTTTAAAGGGTAAAATTCAAGATTTGATTGATAATAATACTATTTCTATTTCTGGAGTGAATGATAAAGGCAATACATCTGTAGCTCCTCCTAATCAAAATCTTCAGATTTTCACTGATCCATTACCTTCTCATACCTCTAATGCAATTGAGGCTAATGATTCCTCTCTCTCATCTGATGGTCTTGTGTCTATGACTCCGAATGTGATTAACTTTGTAGAGCAGCAGAAAATCCCTAAAGAACCTTCCATCACATTTGATTCTAGTGAAACTATCAGGGCACCTGATGGTCCTTTATATATAGTTGCAAAAGTCAAGAACACACCTTGCCGTGGAGTGCTTATTGATCCTTTGTGCATGGTTAATGTCATTTCTGAAGAATTTCTTTTTACTTTGCAATTGAATCAAGTGATCTATGACAAAACAGATGTGATTGTGAAATTATTTGATGCATTTTCTTCTCCTGCAATTGGTTCTATTACATTACCTATTGAGGTCCGTAACAAATCCCTTGATGTGAACTTTGCTATTATTCCATCTTCCGAACAATTTCGTGTGAAGCTTGGCTATCCTTGGCTATCTTCCATGAAAGCTATTGCTTCTCCTATTCATAAGTGCTTGAAATTTCCCCATAATGGTGAAGTTGTTACTGTCAATCATAGTCTCTTTAAACCAGCTGAAAGAACTTCTAGCGTTCCTCTTGATTACTTTTGGCCTAAACAATTCCAATCTCTTCCTCCGCGAAGTGATCATCTTTTCAAATCTTATCAAAAATGGAAGACAGATATGATCCTATCTTTAAGTGAACCTAGAACACCTAAACTTGATATTCCTATCTTTCTTGAGAAGGAAGTTCTTCCTTTGAAAGATAAAACTAATGTCTTTCCTCAAGAAGTTTCCCAACCCGTTCCCATGGATGTGATTATGTCTATGCCTAATAAACCTTCTAAAAGTAGACCTATCCCTCCTCATCATGATGGACTTGGTCTCCTTCCTAAACCAAATATTCCTCCCTTATATGGAGCAGTTCCTCCTCCTTCCTCTTATGGAGAGAAGAGACCTTCCTCTTCTCCTATTATTCAACCTAAGAGACCACAACCTAAACACCCAAGTGATAAGGATGAGAACATTCCTCCTCCTCAATCTCCTAATCTTCCTACTAAGACTAGACAAAATCATTTTGCACGTGAACGCTGACGAAAGCATCGTCTTAGAGCTCAAGCAGCTGCTTCTCAAACTTTGCAATCTCCAAAAACACCTTCAACAAGCATTATTCCATTTTCTCCTCAGCTGACGATTGAGCCGAAATCTCCTAAACATAAGATGCATGATGGTCTTGATCCTGTGCGAGTTAAAGACTCTATTTTTATAAATCTTGATGATGATATAGATGAAAATGTTATTCATGATGCAAATGTTACTCCTGTTCATTCTGATAGTGAATATGAACTTGTTGATATTGATAACCATTTATTTAATGAATTTTCTAAAGCACTTATCCTAGCTCCTAGACAAGAACAACGTGGCTTGGAACATGAACATAGCCCTTGTTTGGATCTTGTGATAGCTCCATCTGTTGTGTTGAATGTTCCTCCTCTAGCATGTTCCCTGCCTTCCCGAAACATTGATCAGCAAGATCGGGGGGTAGATGACGTGCTAGACTAGTTACATTAGCATAGCAGATTCTCTCCTCCTCTCTTGTGTTACTTCTTCTATATGTTATTCTCATTCTTCTATTTGTTGTCCTTAGTGTTGTCTACTTGAGGACGATGCAAAGCATTGAGATCTCTTTTGGTCTCTCTCATGTTGACTCAAAAGACACATGTGTTCCCTTCTTCTAGGTGACCTTCCTTGATTGGGGAATGAAGAACAATTATGCACACATACATATGATATATATACATGAATTATCATACAGCATACTGACCCGAGGAAAGTGAAGTCACCTCGTGCTTTGTGTTTTGTGTCTATTATCCTTGGGCTTATCTCACACTTGGGGGCTAAATCCTTGCGATAACGTGCTCCTTTCCTTTCTCATTTCTTATGTGTATCACTACGTTAAAACAATCACCCCCGTTGAGGCATGTGTGATCGCTTTAACGTAGGGGGGCATACACCCTGTCTATCCCTTCAGGATACATGAAAATTTCTTGGAGAACTCAGCTTTGCCTTGAAAATTTTCGGTATTTCTCTTGCATGACTCATAGTGAGGGAACCTTACTACTAACAGTCATGGTTCTCCCTCGTGATCTTCCCTTTTTCTTTGTCAATCGAAGTCGTAAGATCCTTAGTCCACTGGGGGCTTGGTGTGTCTTGCCTCCTTGACGTGGTGAAAGTCTTTCAATATTGTTTCCTTGTACTTTACCAGAAGTATGAGCATACATACTCCCGCTAAAGTGGGGGCTAAATGTAGCGTCCTAAAATTGCGACACTTGCAATTTCGACTGCATTTCGGTCTTCACGATGGCGACGCAACACGGAACCTAAATGGAGACCCCGAAACTTGTCCACGACACCAAAAACTGCATTTTCAAGCACCCTGGCCTGAACCTCCTTTGCACCCTACTGTCCCGGGAGGTGGGACCAGAGCGCCCAGCGCCCTGGTCCTTCAGGACTAGGGCGCCCAGCACCCTGGTCCCTGGGTCCTATTTTGGGCCCGGTCTCCTATGGGACTTCGGGTCTTTTTAGTTTGCAAATTGGAAATTATCTTTCCTGGTCGGCCTAAGGTCGGGAAAATCAATCTATCAGCCCTAAATGACAAGTATATAAACTACATTTTCCTCTTTCATTCGGGAGGATGATGGAAAAGGCGTGGAAACTATACTCAAGCATTCAAGCATTCAAGCATTCCTTCAAGTAATTGATCATTTCAAGTCTCCATTCAAGGCTAAGTGTTGCATTCAAGACAAGGATTCAACCATTGAAGAGGAGATCACATACTACATGCTACATACAACATACAACATACAACAAACAACAACATCTATACCTTCGCACATAAGGATACAAACATCCTTACAACAAGGTATTAGTACTTGTTTTACATTACAGACATTTACATTTACAGCATTGCTCATTTCTTGGTTAATTCCAAAACCGGGGTTTGACCTAAACGCAAACCCCTAATCCCTAACCCCCCAATCGTCTTCGCTTTTCTGTGTGTAGGTTGCAGGTACGCGGCTGAAATTGAAGATCTGGAATCCTTGTGCAGAGACGAACAGATCCCCCTTCATTTCGCGGATTTTTCGGAGGACCGTGGCGCTCGGGTGCCATCGTCCCGGCAACTTTTGCTCAAATTTGCAGGACAGCGCCGTATCGACATTTTACTGCTAATTCCAAGTCCGCAGCTTCATCCTATATCCCTATCTCAGTTTATAAGCGAATCTTTGTCACTTTCTATGCATTCCTAGCTTAATTCTTCTATCAACATTCTTTACAAAAGAGGGTAGCCTTGCTGTCATAACCCTTGAAACACATTTAGCATCCAATCTTGCATCGTGCGGGATTGGATCTTGTGGGTTTCAACCCCTCTTTTGAATGTAAAGTCTCTCCCCTAAGTGAAAACCATCAACCCTAGCAACCTCCCTTCTCTCTCCTTGGAGTTGGAAGAGGGGAGAGCAACTAGGGTTCGATCGCGATTTTCCGCTTTACAGTTATCACCTTGATTTTTGGGATTCATTATTCCACCAGTGATGTAGAGGTTCTCCACCATATGTTTTTTGATTTTCTCAAAATAATTTGAGCTTTTGACGCCTTATCTCTGAACACTATCATTTCTCTCTTTCCTAATTCCCCAACAAATATGAGGTAAAGCAAACTTCCATAGCAAATTAACTGAATTGTTCTTCGAAGGGTGGAACCAGGGATTTGAAGACATCTTGGACAGCTTCAGGGAAGACCCATCTGACATTGAATTTGTCCAAGCATCTAGCTCAAATATCTGCAAAGAAAGGGAAATGGATAAACATGTGATTAATAGTTTCCTCATTCTGCATACAAAGATGACAAATACTAGGCAAACAAAAGCCTCTTGTTTTGAGATTCTCAGTCGTCAGAATCTTGTTTTGAAGAGCAATCCAGAAAAAAATATTTTGGGGATAAGACCTTTCACCCAAGCCTTAGCCCAACATGGACTATCTTGACTACAATATTGCTGAAAATAAAGAGAGGAGACGGAAAATTTACCATCAGCAGTAAGTTTCCAAATAAGCTGGTCCTTGTCATCAACCATCACCATAGAATTCATAATTTTATTCAGATGCTCAAGAGAAGGATCAACAGTGGATAGGTCCTTCCACTAACCTAAATTCCAATAGTCGACCATAGTAGTACCAAATTTTTCCTTACACTGATCCTGAAACTTTCCCCAATCAGGATTGTCACTAATGGGAGAGTCTAACAACCAAGTGTCTTCCCAAAATTTAATAAAATTACCCTTCCCCACCTTCCATTTCACTCCTTTGAGTATTGTCTCTAGTTCTAGTGACATTTTTCCAGATATTAGAGCCAATCATAATATCTTCAGCCTTGACGAAACTATGAAGGGTCGGAAGTTGTCATTTATACTTATTATCCCATATAAGTTTCCATTCTCCCTCAATTTTATAACCTCTCCATATTTGCTTAGCCATGAGAAACTCATTCATATCTCTGATTCTTCTAAGACCAGGTCCTCCTTTTCTTATAGGTTTGCACACCTTGTCCCATGCAATTAAATTCATTCTCTTCTTTTTCTCAACCCCAGTCCATAGAAAGGTTCTTTGATTTTTTTCAATAGCCTCTGCAAACTTAATAGGAATTCTAAAAAGACTGATGGCATAAAGAGTGATACTCTGGAGAGTGGATTTCAGAAGCTGGACCTTTCCCGCTTGACTGAGCAAAGAGCCTTTCCATCCAACTAACTTCTTATGAACTTTATCCACCAGAGCACCCCAAAAGGTAGGAGGAGGAACCTGACATAAAGGGAGCCCAAGATAGGAAGCAAGGAGATTCCCAATTTAGCTACCCAAAATATTACTAATCTTTGTCTATCTTCTCTTTGGGGTGTTTATGAAATAAACAAAACTTTTAGACCAATTAATCAGTTAACCAGTTGCACTCCCATATCTATCCAAAGCTTTCTTGAAGCTTCTAAAATCTTTCACAGAAGAATTCCCCATAATAATTGAATCGTCCACAAATTATTGATGAGAACACACTTGGTCAACAAATGAAGGTTTAAGCCCTCTAAACTCTCCCTTCTCAACAAGTTTTCCAATAAATCTGCCCAAGCATCCCACCATGATTATGAAAAGAACAAGGGAGAGAGGATCCCCCTGTCTGAGACCCCTGAAGGACTTGAAAAAGGGTGAGGGAGACCCATTGACCAGCACAAAAAAAGAAGTAGAGGAAACCAATTTCTTGTGGATATTGTTTCTTTGTTGGTTCAGGTGCAATTTCTTGGAATAGTAAAAACAACAATCCACTTCTCTCAGTTCCACAAAAATTGAGTATAAAGCTTGTACTAATGCATCTAAAGAAGCTCTTTGGTTACAATTATTATTTGAATACTTGGAGCTACCTCAAGAAGATCTAACATCGTATTGTGACAATCAAAGTGTCATTGCCTTGGCAAAGAATCCTATCTTCCATGCAAGGACCAAGAATATTGCTCTTCAACATCACTTCATAAGGGAACAAATTATAGACAAGAAACTTTCTCTTCTCTATTGCAAAGGACAAGATCAAGTTGCCAATATTCTCACCAAACCACTATGTAAAGACAAATACCAACTTCATTGTAAAAATCTGGGTTTGCAACCCATTGAAGGGCTTGATGTAAACTCCCCAAGTAAATCTTAAGGGGTGGTGTTAGAATATTAATCTTTACTTGGTAAATGTTAATTATTTATTTGTTTTATTTGTATTATATTTGAAATATTCCTTTGGAATCCCTACTATTAATTTTTTTCTTTTGTGTCATCTCACACATGTGCAGATGACTCGTTTCTTTTAATTCCTTTATTAAGGAATATTAATTTTCTCCTCATGAGGATTTTGTTGCATTGCACACACATAGCATGAATGGTGGCATTCGTAGAGATGGGAGTTACTTTGTAACTCCTCTCCACATCTCTATTTAAGAGATGCTTCTCCTCTCATTATTCACATATCATTGTAATAAGCCTCTCTCTCTCTCTCTCTCTCTCTCTCTCTCTCTCTCTCTCTCTCTCTCTCTCTCTCTCTCTCTCTCTCTCTCTCTCTCTCTCTCTCTCTCTCTCGTCATTCATTCATAATCAATAAAGGGTTTTTCTTTGCTTTTCCCCTTTCAAAAGCTCTTGTGTCTCCTCTCTTATTTTGGTGATTGCTAAACTCAAGTTATTCTTCATCTTGGTATCATTTCTTCTATCAACAAAATACTTGGATTTATTTCATTTTGTGCTCTTATTAATTCCTTTCAGTAATCACTAAAAATATGAATCATAGCGAATTCATTTTATTGTATACACAAGAAATAGATATTATAATTTGATTTATACCATTTGAATATATGTCTAAAACTAGTTATTTATTATACCAAGTTTGAGTATAAATGTATCCTTGCATATCCCTATGCATCGCTAATCTTTTCAAAACTAGTTATTGAGTAAAGAGTTTTATACCAATTAATAGATTATTTGAACAATTAATTTTAGAATTCAGAGTTGAGACATATTATTTGATGGAATTTAAGAATGTAAACATGAATATGAGTGTAGAGGTTTAGCTAATTTTGATATTCAAGAGGTAGTTGTCTATTATTTTAATCGTAACTTTTGAATTAAAGTTTATAATTACTTAAACTTAAACGCATTGAAATCAGAATGATGAAATTTAAATTGGTCGTTCGCAAGATTTTATGTTAGGTCAAATTTTGTGTTGTGGATATTTTATGATATCATGCAAATGCAATACTAGATCTTGATGTTGCAAAACTATCTAATATAATAATCACTGAAATATAACTCATGGCGAATTGATTTCATTGTGAACACAAGAAGCACATCTTATAATTTAATTTGAATCATTTGAGTATGTGCTCATATTTAAAACTAGTTATTTATCATATCAAGTATGAGTATAAATTTATCATTACATATCCCTATGCATCACTAATCTTTATAAAATTAGTTATTTTGTAAAGCATTTTGTACCAATAAATTGATTATTTGAACGGTTAATTTAAGAATTAATTTATGTTGGGAGTAAGGTGCCTTAACCTTAAAGTATTAACATTGGTGAATTATCTAATTATTTGATCCATATATTGATTAAATCATAAGTTGCTAACTTTCTTTTGTCATATCACTTTGTGGGACCTCTAGGTGAGGTGGCATCCTACATTATGAGTTATGACTATCACAAAGCTCTTGTTTTCTAGAAAGTTGGTTCCCACCTTGGAGGACCTATATTTTGGAGGTCAAGTGTTATAAGATGCTATGATGGGACTTTGATGATTTCTTGTGTCGATTATGACAGCTAATAGTGCATTGTAAGAGTTGGGAGGGGTCAATTTTAGTAGTTGATATTTGTTGTTGAGTTCACTTTTGACAAGTGGTGTTTGTAAGAAATGTGCCTATTATTGGTTTTGGCAGTTCCTATGTAGAACATTCCTTGCATATGGTGCCTATTATTGGTTTTGGTAGTTTCTATGTAGAACATGTCTTGCATATGGCAAGATGACAGTTAGGGAAGAGTCAGATGTTTCTATGTGAAATATGTATTGGATATAACAATGTGTTGTTTTGGACACCACTTTACCATCTAGGCTTTGGAGATGGTTTTGGAAACTTTGGGTGCCTACTCTTCATGTGTGAACTCTATAAATACTTGGCACCTTGTTAAGTTTTAGTGATCAGATTAGATAGAAAAAAAATCACACAATTGCATAGAGTATACCCTAGGAAAACCTTCCTCCTGAAGGTGAAAAACGAGCAATAAAGAGCCTCAATTACTTTCAATGATATGACAAGAGTTTTACAATGAGTTACTTGACACTTTGAAGTTTTATGATCAAATTGATTCATTATAGATCACAATTAATGCAAACCAAGCTTCCAACAAAATATAGTATGAGTTCAATCTCCCTTATGAATGCGATCTATTGAAGAAGAGATTGGTCTGCTGAAGATGAACACGATATGTTGAAGGATGATATACACAATATGTTGTAGGATGTAATCTGCTATAGTTCGAATTGCCGAAGAATGATTGTTGATTTGATGCCCTTTGAGGGAGGGATACAATCTGCATATATACCCGATTATGTGTGCATTCAACCAACATGTACATCCAAGAGTCGGTTCCTTATACAATTGGTTATCTTATGTTAGCAAACTGATTCAATATAAAATTTCTTATGTTAACAAACCGATTCAATATAGGAGTAGACAATGTACATAAATCGAACAAGTTAAATGTGTAGGGTCAATAGGCCAATTGCACATTTACATTTGCTATGTCGTCCCTGAAGGAGTCTAACCATAGCTATTACCATTAACACTCCTTCTTAGCTAGGGAGGAATCCTTCTCAATATTTGAGTCGCATAGTGACATCCACCATGGCTACTCCCAGAGAGTGGGTCCATCATGGCTACTCCAATGAATGGAAATGCAAATGAACACAAGTGCCCATCATGACGTTCACCATGGCTACTCCCAGAGGGTGAATAAACACAAGTGCTAATTCATGGAGTCTCTCACATGACATCCACCATGACTACTCCCAGAGGGTGGATCCACCATACCTACTCGTAGAGGGTGGAATAAGGGCTTACACCTCAAACTTCTCTCCCAGAGAAGAATGCATTAACAAGGGCCTACACCTCAAACTTCTCTCTCACAGAGAAGAATGCATTAAAATACATCTCAAGAAGTCACTAATGCTGAGACTCCCTCTCAACAAGGGATTCATTCTCTACAACTCAAAGCTTGTCTCAAAAATGCACAAACTTCACTTTGGCAAGAGGCTTGGTGAGAATGTCAGTCATCTATTCCTCAGTACAAATGTATCTCAACTGAACAACATTCCTTTGTACCATATCTATGATGTAGTGGTATTGGATCTCAACATGCTTTGTTCTATCATGGAACACTGGATTGACTAAAAGCTTTACACAACATTGGTTATCACAATGAATAGTAGTAGGCTCCAATGATTGTCCAAACAATCCTACAAGGAGCTTCTGAAGCCACACTGCTTCACGAGTTGCCACACATGTTGCAATGTATTTTGTCTTTGTGGTGCTTAGTGCCACAAAAGACTGCTTCCTACTACACCAGGAAATCATAGCAGATCCCAAACTAAAGCAACAACCAAAGGTTCTTTTCCGATCAGTAACACTCCATGCCCAATCAGAATGAGAATAGCCTTCTAGATTCAAGTCCACACTGGAAGAATAATTCAAGCCATATCCAATTGTGCTACGCAAGTATCTCAAGATATGCTTGGCTGCAACTAGATGTATCTGTCTAGTTTCACACATGAACTGACTAAGTGCACTCACTGCATAGCAAATATCTAGTCTAGTATTGACTAGATACATCAAGGATCTAATCATCTGCTTGTACATAGTAGGATCCACAAGGTCTAAACTAGTTGCAGCTTCTCTCAATTTCTTCAAGTTAGTTTCCATCGGTGTAGACATAGACTTGCAATCTAACATTCCAAATCTCTTCAAGATGTCAATTGTGTGTGTATTTTCCTTGACTCGGGATAATCTCATTAGGCCTCTACCATACTTCCAAACCTATAAAAAAATGCATGAGTCCTAGGTCCTTCATCTCAAATTCTGAAGTCAACTTTTTGCATCTAAGGATGAGATGATCTTCCCCGGTGACAAATAGGTCATCAACATATAGTACCAAGATCAATATTTCACCATTGAATACCTTGAAGTAAAGATTTGGATCAGCATCATTCTTGCAGGAACCCAAACCCACTAAGTATCTATCAATTATGCCATACCATGCACGAGGAGCCTGCTTAAGACCATATAAAGTTTTCTTCAATTTCCATACATGAGACTCTTTCCCATTAACCATCAAACCCTTAGGTTGCTCAATGTAGACCTCTTCCTCAAACACACCATTGAAAAAAAGATGTCTTTACATCCATCTGATGTAGCTTCCATCGCTTAGCTATTGCAATGGCAATGATGATCCTGATGGAAGTATAGCGAGGGACAAGAGAAAATGTTTCTTCATAGTCTATTCCTTTTTTCTAAGAGAAACCATGAGCCACAAATCTAGCATTGTATTTTTCAATGCTTCCATCAACTGCATGCTTAATCTTGTACAACCACTTGGAAGATACAACTGACTTCCCCTCAAGTCTAGGAACAATATCCCAAACATCATTCTTAATAATGGATTGATACTCTCCATTGCATCTTTCGATACTAGTTGTTTTGAAGCTTCCTCAACACTAGAAGGTTCAGTCTCAATAAGATTACACATTAATGCAACATAGCTAAAGAATCTTTGTAGTATTTTACTTTCTCTAAATGTGCCTCTACGAGTTGCAAACTGTTTTTCCTCCTACATAGTGTTTCTTGCCCAAAGAGGTCTCTTTCGGTTCACAACAATATCTCTAGGCCCATTAGTAGGATCCAAAGGTTCAATTTGATCATCATCTGCTACAAGTTCAATTGACTCCCTCTGAATCTTAGGAGTATGATCAATGTCCATGTCTTGAGGAGTCTCATGATTTCCACCATCTATCTCCATGCAAGACCCCTTAGATTTTCTGAATGCAACATCTTCCTCAAATGTGACATCGTTGCTTACTTCTATTTTCTTTTGACCAGGAATGTAAATTTGGTAGGATTTAGAGGTTTCACAGGAGCCCACAAATATTCCTCTCTTGCCAGAAGGTTCCAACTTGGTTCTTTTGTCTGTGGGTATATGAACATACACTGGACAACCAAACGTCCTCAAGTGGCTTACATCAGACTTAATCCCTAAAAAGGTTTCTTCTGGAGTCATATTCTGCAATATCTGGTGAGGACATATGTTTTGAACATACACTGTTGTTCTAGAAGCTTCTGCCCAAAAAAGGTTTGAAGGTCTTGATCATGGATCATGGCTTTTGCAGCTTCAACAATAGATTTGCTCTTTCTTTCTGCAACCCCAATTTATTGAGGGTTGTAAGGGACACACAACTCCCTCTTGATCCCTGCCTCAATACAGAAATCATGAAAGCTACCAGAGGTGTACTCACCTCCATTATCAAACCTTAAAACTTTAATTCTCTTTCTAGATAAATTTTCTACTTGAGCCTTAAACTCTTTAAATCTACCTAGGACTTCATCGGACTCTTTAGACCTTAAGAAATAAATTCAAGTCTTCCTAGAGTAGTCATCTATGAAAGTTACATTATACAAAAATCCACTTAGGGATAGAATTGACATTGGACCACATAAATCTGAATGTACAAGATCAAGAATTTCTTTAGACCTACTTTCACTGCTATGAAATGGACTCTTAATATTTTTACCCATAGCATAACCTTTACAAGTACCATCATGTACATGATTAAGTTTAGGAATACTTTTAACCATTTTCTCCAATGATGGAAGAGCCCTGAAGTGTAGATACCCAAGTCTTTTATGCCATAGTACATTGGAACTAGAAGAGTCATGCAAAAGAGCTTGAACTCGATGAGTGGAGAGCTTATACAAACTTTCATGTCAATTCCCGATCACACGAGAAGCCTTGATGCTAAAGTTCTTTGGCCATGCAAGAACTCTCCCTTCTGGGAATGCAACTTGATAAGCCTTATCCTCCAAGGTTGAAATAGACACAAGATTTCTCTTGATTCCCGACATGAATAAGAAATCACTTAGGTGAAGAGAGACTCCAAATTCTAGGTTGAGAGATGTAGCACCAAACCCTCTTACTGAATAGTGTGCATCAGCTCCAATCATCACTTGGAGATTAGATTCCTTCTCCACCAAATCTGAAATATGCTCTCGATAGTTGGTGATGTGTCTAGAAGCTCCACTATCAATTAGCCAGGTATCACTATCCGTAGGTACATTGCTTGATAATGTTGATATGAAGAGGAATCCATTGGAGTTATCTTCAGCTTCCTTCTGAGTTGAGACTTCACTAATGTTCACCCCTTGATGCTTAGGCCTTGTCAAACAATCCCTTGCATAGTGACCAAACTTGTCACACCTAAATCACTAAAAGTGAGAGAGATCTTTCTTGTTGTTGTTTGAATCAGTTGCGGAATCTGATCTCTGATCTCTATTCATTTTGAAGTTGCCCTTCTTCCAATTCCTTCCTTTCTTGGTAGATTGGGTGGCAAGAATATGAGTGTCTTCATTTTGAGAACCTTTGACAATTCCCCTAGCCACCAATCTTGATTCTTCTTGAATGCAATCCGCATGAAGACGATCGAATTTAGGCAATTTGGATCTCCCGCTTATACTTTGAATAAATGGCTCCCATGAATGAGGAAGGCCATTCAATGCCAACATGACAAGGTCTTTATCAATCACTAGATCTCTGATAGCACTTAGTTGATCCCTCAATTCTGAAATCTTCATGAAGAATGACATGACAGATTCTCCTTTCGCCATCTTTACTTGATGAAGTTGTTGCCTCAATGCAAGAGCCCTACTTGTGTTGTTAATCTCATATAGACCTTCCAAGGTCTTGAACATGTCTCTCGCAATTGTCATCTTGGAAATGAGAGGCACTAAGTGATCCCTCACGGAGTCTATCAATATCTTCTTTGCTTTTATGGCATTTTTCTTAATTGAAGTTTCTCTTCTTGATCTTTTGGCTCGATTAAGTCCTTTTCCTCCACAAACTGAAGAAGGTCATTTTGGTCAAGTGCAATAAGAACTCTAAACTTCCATGAGGTGAAGTGATGTGCCTTCAAGCCTATCCTTGACTTTAAGATCGTTCACCATTTTTCGAGGCTTGAAGTTTCTTGTTGAAGATGAGAGATGGGAGAAAACTTCGTTGTTGTAGGAAATTCGATCACGATCTTATTTCAACCTGGCTCTAATACCATGTTAATTTTTAGTGATCAGATTAGATAGAAACAAATTCACACAATTACACAAAGTATACCCTAGGAAAACCTTCCTCTTGAAGGTGAAGAACCCAACAATAAAGAGCCTCAATTACTTCCAATGATATGACAAGATTTTTACAATGAGTTGCTTCACACTTTGAAGCTTTATGATCAAATTGATTCACTATAGATCATAGTTAATGCAGCCCAAGCTTCCAACAAAATATAGTATGAGTTCAATCTCCCTTATGAATGTGATCTGCTAAAGAAGAGATCAGACTGTTGAAGATGAACATGATATACTGAAGGATGATATACACAATCTGATGTAGGATGTAATCTGCTATAGTTCAAACTGCTGAAGAATGATTGTTGATTTGATGCCCTTTGAGGGAGGGATACAATCTACATATATACCCAATTATGTGTGCATTCAACCAACACATCCATCCAAGAGTCAGCTCCTTATACAATTAGTTATCTTATGTTAGCAAACCCATTAAATATAAAAGTTCTTAGATTAACAAACCAATTCAATATAGGAGTCAACAATGTACATAAATCGAACAAGTTAAATGTGCAACATCGATAGGCCAATTGCACATTTACATTTTCTATGTCAGACCTGCAGGAGTCAGACCATAGCTATTGCCATTAACACACCTTAGTGTACTTTGTATAACATGTTAGATTTGTCAAACACATTGTTATGTTGTCAAAATAGCTCAAGGATTCTATGTGTTTATATTTACTCTTGTACAATGTTGGCTCTATACATTGTATTGTAACCCTTTGTGTTGTCGGTAATACAATTGAGCTCTCTATATTGGAGTGTGGGTTTGTTTTTTGTTAGGGTTTCCCCACATAAATCTAGTGTTATAGTCCGAACTGCTTATATTCTGTAATTTTCTTTAATGTGCATCTAAACTATAACTTCTTAAGGGTTTGTAAGATTTTTTGCATCCACTTTCCTGATTTGGTTATCGTTAGAAACATTATTCTGCACTCAACTTCCTTTCAATTTCTAATCAAACCTTAACCTTTCATTGGACAAGTTAAGGTACATACACTTGAAATAGTTTTCTTTAATGTGCATCTAAACTATAACCACTCAAGGGTTTGTAAGAATTTTTGCACCCACTTTCTTTATTTGGTTAACATTAGAAATGTTATTCCGCACTCAACTTCCTTTCAATTTCTAATCAAACCTTAACCTTTCATCAAATCAAGATAAGGTACATACATTTGAAATCGTTACAATTTGGCATTCATGCCTGAATAATATATGCAACTATAGTGATTTGAAAGATTGTATTGAAGCCCAAGTATTGAAATTACTGTAAATGGAGAATGATCAACCATCAATCAAGCATAATAAAAAATTATAGGGCAAATTTAGCATCCAAATAGATGTATTGTATGTGTTGCATGTACAATTTGGATTCATGCATGTGACATGTTACTACACTAATCTTAGGAATTCAATTATTCAAGATTATGCTACTTGTTTACAATTGTGGGCTTTATAAATGTCTTAAGTCTAGTCTTAGAATTTTCTTCTTTATGTGCATGTTATAGCACCCAAGATTCTACGCAACTATGTTTTGAAGTAGCTAATAAAAGATCTTATTAGTTTCTAATCTTGGTTGTGATTTGCTTCTTGATTGTTAGTATGCTTTTGGTATTAATTTCTCACCAGTTATGTGTAGATGAGTTATGCTCTATCATTTGATTTACAAAAGAGAGTAGTTGTTTTGTACTTTCCTTTATATTAGATAAGTTGATGATTTAATTTAATTTATAGCCACGGCCTCTAGTGATACATTTGAGCAACATATTAAGGCCTATCTCCAAATTTTATAAAATGTATAGATGATAGATTTTATATGCATTTCACAAACACAATTATTCAAGTTAATAATGTATCAAGACCTGAATCATCTTTCAATGTCTAATATTCCTTATATTATTTCAATCCTTAAATTATTCTAACCATTTTATTTCAAAACCATATATATATAATCCTTAAAACATCCTTCCATATCAATAAACTTGTGGAGTTTGAATCGGCAAAAAGTCAACTATTCTAGCCATTTTAATATTAAACAGTCCTTGTCAACATCATCCCACCATCAAGAATCTAGTAGTGATCTGGCATGCTGAAAAAAGAGAAGAAAAAGGAATAGGTGAATTCAAAAATGTTGGAATATGGGCCCGTCTTGCTATGAAGGCTAGCAATAAATGCAATAATGTGCAATAAGTTCAAATTGTTGTAGGGAAAAACATTCTATACTAATGTACCAAATGTCCACAAAAAAAAAAAAATGGAGAATAATTTTAGTAAGCATCTTTGGCCCTTTTTAAATGCCAATTTTGGATGAATGTGTCCACCTTCAAATTAACATAAACGATCATTTGCAGAACCTTATGCTAGCAAGTCAACCATCTCTATTCCAACTACACATGCATTAGCAATAGTTAAAACATATGTATAACTCGTAGTCATTGTAAGAACTATCAACCATGCCCACAAACTTAGCATGTGATATGAGATTCACAACAAACACTAAATTGGAACCCTCAATCACTATGACTAAAATGCGTTCATTGGAGAGAGTTGAGACCACTTTAGTCTCAACATCAAACCGCTATGGGCCTTTTTGAGGTTTTCAATATTCGATCACATTGTCCCTCATTAAGGCATTCAATATTTACTTTATTTAGTTGGTTGATACTCGTAATAGATGGTTACACCTAAAATTCATGAACTGTGTTCATAATTATGTGTGTTTGGGAATTGATTATTCTGTCCATTTTTCTTCGACTCTTTATTTCTTAGAATTTCCTTCAGTATTTTAAAGCATCAAACACTATAAATCATTGTTTTGTAAATGAGCACAGTAATTTTAAAAAAATCGAAGTTGTATGTAACTTCCCTGAAAAAGATATTCGATCATTAAAGCAAGAATAAAATGCAAAAAGCATATGTATACATCAAAGAAGGTTGCATTGTCATACCAAAATGCTATTGTGCAATATATCATTCAATATTTGTATCCATCTTGCAAGTTGTAATCATAAATTCCTTTCTATTATGCCAAAGTTGTCCAGGTCATTGCCTTATGTTCTTACCAAAGCGAGAGCTATTGAAGCACCAATGCCCATGTCGGTATATGTGACAACTAATACCAAAACAATGCTCGCTTTGTAGCACATCATATATATAACAAATTCTAGTATTAGCAGGCTATAAAGCGGTCAATATAGACAAACATAAAAGGACAGTTATTTTAACTCACAAAACCTGTCTCCAAAATAGATGATTTTGGCATTCCCCGTAGCATTTGTGATATGCCATTTGACAGTTCTATATACCTTCCCGTAAATTCACTTATGGAATACTTAACCACAACCGATATACCTTACCTTAGATTACATATGGAAATTTGAGGATAAAGGGCCCCAACTGTTACAGAACATGTGATGCTGAATTGCTATAAAAACAAAAATGTGGTGAACTTCCTAGTTACATCCACAATAATTTAGACTTGTGGCTGACATACCACTCACTAGGTGCAGAAAACATTTAGATCATAGTTGCAGACCAAGTGCTAAATGGTCCAACTTGTGCAAGCAATGCCTAAGTTCAATTCCCCATGTCACCCTTGAGGATGCCTAAAATGGGCATATTCATAATCAATATCCCAACCGATAAAGAATTGTCTTAAATTAATTCTGTCATCTTCTAATCGTATATTTCATACAACTGGCAACCATGTCCACTTTGGTTACAACTTACATGTCTTTAAAAATATGAGGCGTTAATATGGGGAAAGTAATTATTTTATTTGAGACATGCCTTCTCGTATTTCTATACTTAATACGAACATGGCATGACAAATATTTGGAGTCCTTATGGCGTATAGCTTAAATATTTTGTCGTATCTAGAACAGCCTACTCTATACATAATAATTATACGAGTCTAAAGAAATTTGCCAATTTCATTTTTGTTTTTGCAAATAGTATATAGACTTTCATTATATTACATTTTCAACCACTTTGGCTTTACAGCTTTTTTAACAGCAGGCTTGTTATCCAAAACTTGTGCTGGAGGCTCCACAGTAAGGGAAGGGTCAGCTGGTTTTTGTTCTTCCTTTTGTCCAACAAACAAATGCAGATCACACAAAGCTGCAATATCATCACGAAGAAAGGGAACCTTGTCTTCCTCTGCCAAGTGCATAATGAAAGCTTCGTCAGTTCACAGTAAATAAAGGTTAATTATTTCAAACATGGGAACAGTGTTTGTTGATGCGCAATCATTGAAATTAATAGAGCATATAAGGAAATCACACATAGAAGGTTATCAAGCATATTATGAGTTTCCTATGCAAGATAATTCCTCTGTTTTACTCCCAATGAAAGCAAAATACAATTCTGTCACCATGAAGAGAAAACCTCAAAAAAATAGTTTATCTGTTGCAAGTTGCAACCAATAAAAGATGTAACCAAATCATCAATAACAATGTATCTGATTCTCAATTAAGGTCTGTGAATTTCAAAGTTTCATAATTTATTTCATTTTGACTTCTCCCAATATACAAACCATACTACTCATGATTTATGTGATGATGTCACTGCATAATACTAGAAATACTGATGGTCCATAGTTTGAAGAGTTGGACTTGGACTCAACTCGCCAGCACAAAATTTTGACTCGGACTCGGGACTCAGCAGACTCAGAAAAAAGCTCAGCACAGAATAATATAATATACATCTTCATCTTTCTCCTCCTAGTGTAACTTATTTTTTTATGCCTGGAACTAGAAGGTAAGTCAGTGTCAAAATGATGATAGATTATTTCTTCAAAAGTGTCTTTGTTTTCCTCCATTGCATCCAAGTCTGCTGCTCTCCTTTGATGATTTGATCAACTTTGAATCCTTAAATCTACTCACAAATTGTATTCTTTCCAAGGTTGCACTGAGACGGATATTTTTGGAGACTCCGGAGACTGGTACAGCTATTTTTTCAAAATAGGAGACGGGGGTACTTGGAGATGCCAATTTTTTATAAAAAAATTTAATAATTTATAGAAAATCTGAAAATAAGTATATATATTTGTAAAACTAATTACGAATATAGACAGTGTATAAGGAAATTGAAGGCAACGACCCAAACCAACAAGTTGAATATTTCAACGCTACAAATCCTTTTGCTATTATATGTGATTATATATATGATAATGTGAATATATATTATATATAAGAATATAAATATAGATATACTCACAAGAATGAAGAAAGAAAATGTATTCCATAGGAAAATTCCCGACTCTCAAGGATCTAATAGAATTCATCCCCATTGTGCATACCGCAAAGTCTACATAAAGGAATTAAAAGAACAAGAAGAATATAGAAAATATGAATATATTTTGAGTTAGCTCACGTTGACTCCTGCCGTTGGCTTATGTTTTCTCCTATGTTAACCCAAGTTTCCGGGACGGGGACGGGGGTACGCGTATCCAGGATGGTGATTTTTTTTGTCAATTTTGGGGACCGCTAGGGGTTGGTAAAGGGGACCACTATATAAAAATAGGGAAAATTAAAATAATAGGGAAATTTTAAATATTCATATGAAAACATGGATAAAACATGCACATATACATTTTAGAACCTTAACACATAAGAACCAGCAGTGTTCTTATGGCAAATTTGTGTTAAATTGAGAGTAAAAGTGAAATTGCTTATAGAATTCATTGTCTATATGGCAGAATTTATGGGACGTCCCCTAGGAGTCCCATGTCCCCAAGATGTCCCCGGGAAGGGGACGCCTGAAAAAAATATTAGGGACACGTCCCCGGTAATGTAGGTTTTCTCTTTTGTGGTGTGTTTATTTACCAGCTTTCCGGTGCATTTAACTTTTAATTTTTGGGGGTTCTTGTTTTATTTGTGTGGGAGTCAGCGCCTTTTGCATGGGAGACAGCAAGAGTCTTCTGGAGACAGCAGTTGAAAGTCTCCTTCAGTTGGAGATATCTGAGGCAAGGTCTCCGGTATTGGGACGCGTCTCGGAGATGTTTCAGTTTCCAAGACGCATCCTAGTGGGTTGGAGACGGGTCTCCGTGCAACTATGATTCTTTCTATGTTGATGCTTAGTGGGTGAAATGGGTAAATAAGAGAAAAAAATGACCATAAAATTTTGATATTTCACTTAAAAATGTGCAGCTGTTATGTCCAAGCACTAGAAAAAAGAGTCTGAGCTCAAGACTCGGGAATCTAAGCCTGAGACTAGAGAGTCTTGGAACAGGATCAGCCGAGTACTCTCCAAGACTCTGCCAAACTCAGTGCAAGAGTCTGGTCAACTCAGCTCAGCCAGCTCAGAGACCCAGGAGTTTGTAGAGTCCCACAGAGTAGCCAGAGAGTGTTCAAACTATGCATGGTAAAACCAAAAGTTATAAAGAGCAAGATAAGAAGATCAATAACTGCAGATATTACATGTTAATCCTCTTAACACAAGATCCATGAAAAAAGTGAACTAAGAAAAGAAGAGCATTATTGAATCCTCAAAATATCACTCGCTTTATTAAGCTTCATAGTATTTATCCTTCTCTACAAAGGTTTAACAAAACTGTCAATGTTAAGGTCCACAAATATTCATGGTAGGTTAATGTGATTCAAGAGCAACAAGTTGGATAAGTCAAGGGTGCTGGAGAGTCTGGGCAGCTAAAATGGAAAAGTAAAACAAAAACTAGATATAGGAAGCAAGTTAGCCAATCAAGTAAACCCTAGAGGAATCAATAAAAAGTAAAATATGGAGATGAATCTCTGGACCCCAAGGCGACATCTCTGGTTGGGGAAAAAACACAATAACATCTTCTATAAATGGAGACATTTCTTCAAGTCTCACAATAGCCCCCATCCTCCTTCCTGCCGAAGGCACCCCTATAAAAAACACACAAAAGAGTACAAATCACACAGACTTTGACAGAGAAAAAGGATTACTTTGTGGGAAAGTATCAGATCCCAAGGATTTCAACTTTGACACAAGAAAATGCAGGGTATCAAGTACAAAGTAACCATCACTTGCATTGCCTTTTTTTTGAACTGACAACATTAGTTATTCTATTTTAAACTATTCAACTTGGCTTTATCAAATGGAGAGAAATGCATTTATATAAAAGAAAGAAGCTGCAAGAAAATGTCAGGTGTGTACCATAGAATAACAATCCATAGTCTCACTTCTCTCCTCATTTCTTAAGCTACAATTACCCTTATTTTGACCCATAGCTAAAGTTTTAAATAATATGTTTAATGGTGCATGGTTTCAAATGCCTGGCCTTTCTAGCTTTTGAAGTTTCATTATTTAATAGTTTTAGGAATGACTATTTTTAATTTACCTTGCCAAGCCTAAAAGCCAATATGTATGTTTTAATATTTTTTTTTATAAATATGCTTTGTGCAACCTTTGAAGTAGTCTTACATGGGGACATGTCCCCTAGGTTTTGATCCATAAGACATAATTATTAATATTTTACCAACATTATCTGCAGCTGCCCCAAAACCTAACTCTAAGTTCATTTTATTATTCAAAATCTGATTCGTGTCACCAGATTTTTCATTCCAACCAAAAAATTGCACTATAAGTTTTTGTTTTTTTTAAATTATTTAAATATTCATTAATTAATATTATATATTTTTAACAGCCATGCCCCTACCATTCCCAAAATTTAAAAATTATTTTGCCATTCTAGAAAGATCCCATCTCTCTAAAACTTGGGGAAACACTTCTTTGAAGCACCTTTATTTTATTTTCTTGCCAAGGAACAAAGAACCAAATATGGATCTCTCTCCCTACCAAAGGTTAAATCATCCTAGATACCTGAGCTTAATAAAGAAGAAAACGCCAAAGATATTCCTAAGATGAGACTAGGCACCAAATTCAACAAGACAATGTCAACAATGCTTTGAGAGACCATTTTTGGAATAAATATAGCACCAAGCATGATAGTATTCACAATCGCAATGCATGCATATTTAAGAGTTTCTAAATTGGCTACCCAAATCTTATACCTATATAGAATGCCAGGTTCAATGTTTGCATTAAAGAGATGCACCTTCAAAGGAATATCCTAGGAGTTGGCATTGTTGTCATTGATGTCAACCAGGGCTTGTTGCAGACGATATGAGTTGCAGTTGCAGTTGATGTCAACAAGGGTGAAGTGCATAACACGCAGGTTATGCAGTCGTGCATAACACGTCGTGTTATGCTACACTTGTAAGCAGCAAGAAACATGTGTAGCAGAGTCAGAAAGAGAAGTAGCTGCAAAACAGAGAGAGCAGAGGTAAGTTACAGAGAACAAAGTAAGGTAAATAGAGAAGAGGGTGTAGCAGTTGAGCTGAGAAGTGTGCAGCAGAATAACAATGAAGTAAGTTGCAAAGCAAAGAGAGTGAGACAAAGAGCAGCAGAGACCAGAGGTCTCAGTGTGCAAAGCCAAGGCAGAGAGGTAGAGTAGAAAGAGTGATTAGATCAGAAAACAGAGAGCTGAAAGCAGAGATAAGAAGGCGGCTGAGAGCAGAGATTGACAGCAGAAAACAAAGGCAAAGCCAAGGCAGAGAGGTAGAGTAAAAAGAGTGATTAGATCAGAAAACAGAGAGCTGAAAGCAGAGATAAGAAGAAGGCTGAGAGCAGAGATTGACAGCAGAAAACAAAGAATAGAGAACAAAGCACAGAAGGATCAGGTCAATCTCAAGGGCATAATTTGTAAGTGTTACAAAACACATTTGTAACAAGGCTTTTCATTGTATTGTTAAATTTAATATTATTGTAAATCTCTGAGTATGTGCTTGTACAGACTCAGGATGCAGTGGGAAGGCCTGGAATGGCAAACCAACAACCTTGTCCTCACGAAAGGATTGTTTGGGTCCGCATGAGACTTGGATGGGGCCAGGGGTTCGGGAGAGGCTACCAAGATAACCTAAGATGGGGGTCGGGGCCTATGGAGGCCTGCCAGGATAACCATTCCAAGCTATGTGATGACACTCTTCCCTTATGGTCACTAGTATGTAGCCTTGTTGATATCACTTGGAGTTTTGCTATCACCTAATTAATACGATGGAAGTGGAGGCGATAGTCTTAAGGCCCTAAATTTCATCCCTAAATTTGGATGACACTCTTTCTTTTATGCAAATTAAATGTAATGTTTATCTTAATGCATCATTCAATTTATTAAAGGTTTAAAAAAAAATTATTTACACACTTTTTCAAGTGTTTCCAATGGTCACTTGTTCATTTGAAATTATTTTCACTAAATTATTTAGACATTCTCTAAATCCAATAATGTGGCAAGATACACCACTGTCAATTATCCAAGTATTGTGGTTAGTAGGCACATTACTTGAAAGGGCTGAATAGAATATGAATCCATTTGAATCCTTTTGTGTAGGAGTCTCACCAATATACGCAATGGAGGCTTGAGGCATAGTCCTAGTTGGACACTTCATTGCATAGTGACCATATTTGTCACATCTAAAGCATTGGATTTTTGAAATGTCCTTCCTTCTTTTGTGTGTATGAGCACCATTTGATTCCTTATCTTTCTTTCTTTTGGAGTGTCCTTTCTTACCCTTCTTCTTTGAGGAGTGCGAAGGAAGAACATGAATATCTTCATTTGTAGAACTTTGATCAATGCCTCTAGTGACCAATCTTGAGCCTTCTTGAATGCAGTCCGTTTTTAATCGATCAAACTTAGGAAGTTTTGATCTTGCGCTTATCCCTTGAATAAATGATTCCCATGAAGAAAGGAGACCATTGAGTGCCAACATGGTTAACTCTTTACTCTCTATGGTGTGTCCAATGGTAGAGTGTTGATCTCTCAATTCTATAATTCTTAAGTATGAGGTGATGGATTCGCCTTTTGTCATTTTGACATGGTGAAGTTGTTGCTTTAGAGCAAGAGCTCGGCTTGAGTTGTTTATCTCATACATCTCCTCTAATGCTTCGAACATGCCATGTGTTGTCTCCAACTTGGAGATAATTGGCACGATATGATCTTTCACTGAGTCAACCAACATCTTCATTGCTTTATGGTTCTTTCGCTTCCATTGAAGCTTCTCATCCTCTTCAGTTGGTTCTGGTATGGTTTTCTTCACGAATTCGTCTAATTCTTTGTCCCCCAAGTCAAGCATAATTCTAAACTTCCAGGATACGAAGTTTGATGCTCCCTCAAGTCTATCTTCAACTCAATTCCATTCACCATCTTGACGTTGATAGAAGTACATGAACTTGAAGACAATAATAGAAGATAATCTTGCTTATATAAACCTAATATGATCTTTGCTCAAGCCTGCTCTGATACCATGTTAAGTTTTGGTGGTCAGATTATAATTTCAAAATTATTTACCAATGAATCAGCCTCACCTCTTAGGATAGTATCAACACAGATTAAAACTATGAGTTCAATCTGCCCTATCAATGATGATCTGCTGGTCGACAAAGGAATCACGACACAAAGGAGGAACACAATCTAATTGTTGATTATGTAATGCAGATTGGGAGATGATAGAATGTTAGCAGAACAAGAAATACGATCTGCAGAGAAATATATAGTCTGCCTGAGCCTTTAGTCGATATATATCAAACACGACCTATTGTCCGGTGATAGGTTAAATGCGATAAGCTATGAATATGTTTTATTTCTTATTTTCTTTACACTCTATCTGCTGAGGGAGAGAGCAATCCTAAATACGTGACAAGATGTCCTTCTAATCATTACGTCTTATACCAATTACCATGTCTCTTCCTCAGATCGAATAGTTAGTGTAACTTAATCAACATGTCTTATTAAGTGTTAGTTAACATGTATTAACATTAGAATCGATTCATAGATGTTAATCGATTCATGTATTAATCAATTTATAGAATCGAGACATATATTAATCGATTCATTCACAATGTTTATTAATTATTATATAACTAATTGGTAAACTAAGTTGTCTCAATCAGACCAGTAGATTACTGACCGACACTATACTTCAAGAGTGTGATGGTTTGTTTGAAATCGTACTCTCCTACTTCAATTCCTACAGCGGATTCTTCATCTTGGTTTGGAATCCGGGTATTGACATGTATGATACATTCCTCCAATAGATTCATGGTGCATTGCTACACTTTGGGGATATTGATGTTTATATCAGAGTAGCACAACGGATGGGTGATGTGACATGCCTCGGATCGGTATGGGATTTGAGAATTGATGTGCAGTATGCTAGTATAGGTTGCTTGAGGACAAGCAATCTTTGGGAAGGGAGGACTGTCATGTCCCCAATTTTTGCCCTTCCTTAGTGACAGCATTTCTAGCAGGTTTGGTCTATTATCTAGTTCCCGTAGGCCAGCAGAGCATGGAGGGAACCAACTCAGGGGCTTAGAGAGTCATGCATGAGCCTTTCAGGCAGTTTGGAGCAGTTGACAGTAGTTTCTTAAAATTTAGGAGGGATCCCTATTTTTTAGGGATTGACTAGGAGTGTTTTAGGGGCATCTGGAGACCTCTGGGAACGTTTTGGAGACTTTGAGTGCATCTCCTATTTGTTAGGAGGAAATCCCAGTTCACTGACGGACCTTCCAAAGGTACACACAGCAGAGGACCATTGGGGTTCAGCTTCAGGTTGACAAGGTCAGTCTCCTACTTTTAAGGAGCATCCCTAGATTTTAGGGGAGACCAACTAGTTGGCCTACGAGGTTCGAGCATACTTCACAATCAAGTGGCTACAAGGAGTTTTCAGTTTTGAGCTCATTTGAGCATTTTATGAATAAATTGGGAAATATTTAAATATTTCCTAAGTTGGGTTAAATAATTAATTATAAAGTGAATTATTATAATCGCTTTTTATTACAATAAAGTATAATAAAGTACCCATGGGGCACATTTACCTAGAAATTATAACTTATAATGGGGCCATTTTATATTATGATTAAATAGACCCTTGGCTTAATTGGAACCAAGAGAAGGCATTATAATATGAAATAAAACATTGTTAATACATGAAACGAGAACCCTAATTCAAAATTAGGGTTAGGGCTGGGAAAAAAAGTGAATAAAAGAAGGAAAAGGTAGCCATTTGAGACATATTCAGGTTTATTTTTGACATCAGCAACAGGTGGGAGCTCTGGAAAGGAGTATTCTACAGCAGATTGGCTTCCAAGAACGAAAACTCTTGGGAGAAGTGAGAGTTGGACGTAGCCCCAACCCTCAAGAAGGCAAGAGCATCATATTTTCAGTTTATTATCAGCTGGGTATCGATTTATTGAGGAGGAAATTGCAGATCAGTCAGTTGTAAGGGCAGAAATTTACCATCAGATTGCAGATCGAGAGTTTACATCAGCATTGGAGTCATCCTTTGACCCAGCCGTACCATATTCTTGCTGGCAGTACCATTTGGAGCAGCAGCTAGGGTTATATCAGCATTTAAAATCAGATCTGCTTTGCATGTATTCATTTTCATGTCATTGGTTGCACCAGTAAACTCGCTTCCTTTTGGCTTGGACCTCCGAGTATGAGAATTCTTGTTATTCAATATTCTAATATTTAGATCTGGGTAATTATTTGAAGCTGTCAATAAAATCAGAGTTCTGAATTTTAGATCAGTCCATATTAATTTGTAAATTATGCTCAGAAAGTGTTATTCTTATGCATGTGATGAATGTTAAACCCTTTGCATTGATATTTGGTTCACACTCCTAAGCAAAAACCAAATTGTTAGAGGGTAACGTCAGAATTCTCAGTGAACAGCTAGCTGGGGATCTTTCAAGAAAAGAGGTACGAACAAAATGCAAAATGGAAATGGTACAATGAAATATAAATCACCTAAGTGCAAATGAAGCTCCAATCACCGATTTGAGAAGGAGATGTTCATCAAGTCCAAACAAAGGGGGTTTTCACCATGTCCAAATAAAGATCAAAATCCTACCAAGTTGATCAAGTCCAAACCAAGCTTGAAAGACCACCATGATGATGAGGTAGAAATGAAAGGAAAAGGGCCACTCCAACCTCTAGGTGCAAACGAAGGAGTAAAAGCCACCCCCATCTCATGAGGTGCAAACCAAGCATGAAAAGCCACCCAAGTTGTAAGGTGCAAATAAACTCAAGAAAACCACCAAGGTCAAAGGGTGCAAATGAAGATCAAATCCCCACCCAAGTTGTCAAAATGACAATAATGCAAACAAAGTGCAAAACACCGAGGTACAAACCAAGAACCTAAGACCGAAAAGAAGTTTTGAATCAAGTGCAAATGAAGCATGAAAAGCCGCTTCAATTGTCAAGTGCAAATGAAGATGAAAAGACCACCAAGTTCTCTAATTGCAAACGAATTCAAAACAATCGCCTATGATGATAAGTACAAACCACTAAATGTTTTGCCACCAGTGCAAGGTGAAAAACCGTCTTGACATAAGTCCAAATCACACATCAAAAGCCGAAAATATTGTGCAAATGAAAAGGCAAATCAAAAAAGAGAAAAAAAGTCGGCCTAATAAGAAATTGAAATGAAAAGTGGCGACTTTTAGAACTTAGCACCTATAAAGAGGAGCATTTGTAATCCATTTTGTCACACATCAAAACATCATTCAAGCAAAATCAGATCTACATTTCAAAAACATCCGCGATTTATATCTTCAAAGCACAACAAAATACACCCAAGACAGCAATTGGACAAAGAGATCAGCAATTTGGACAACCAATTTTGATCATTTCATTGATCAAAATATACTTTTGAGAGAGGCAATTTGTATTATAAAGGTTCTAAGTCCAATCTGGAAAATTTTCAGTCCAATTTGAGAGCAGCCTGGGCAGAATTGTGTGAAAATTCACATTGCATCAGACCTACAGCAAGCACAAAATCAGACATATGGGAGTGAAAGGTAAGTAAAGTTAATATGTATTCTATGTTTTTGATACCCTTTTGTTTGCTTTGCAGGTGACTAAAGAAAAAATCACAAACATAAGGTCTGATGTGAAGAGGAAATGCAAAATGGAAAGAGATGAAGTTAGAGCTCAAGGTCAAGTAGATCATGAACAAGACAAGATCAACCAAGGGCATCACATAGTCTAGATGCAATGCACCTAACTCATTCTATGGAGGCACAAACTTAGAGCTACCTACCCTCATTTTTTGTTGGTTCACATTCAATATTGAACCTAAATGTAATTTTCTCATTGGTCAAAGGGAGTTGTTTTAACAAACCCTAATCAGGGTTTTCCATCTTGTGATCTTGGCTATTGATTGTGAATCTATATGATCCATACATTGTAAAGAGCTATCTATATAAAGCTCGGTTTTCTCATTTGTAAGGATATAATAGAGGTTAATAATAGCAAGACAATAAGAGTAGAAGAATAGATAGATTAGAAGTTAGAAGTTAGATTAGAATAGGAGAAGAAGAAATTGTTGCTAAGACTTGTAAATGGAGATACTATTTTCATTGAAGTTATCTGGTGAAATGTGTTATTTCAACAAGTCGCCTGATTTCTATTTTTCATTTGCTTTCATGCTGATTAGATGAATGAAAGGAATTATGAATTATTAATGGTGAAATTCATATATCCATACCACTAGCAATTTGTTGATTGTAAGTTTGCCTTGTGTGGTCAATTGGAATTCTTAATGAGCTTAACTTCAATTGCTATTCACACTTTGATATGCATTGCCTTGGTGGTGTCTTTGTTGTTGATAGTGATTAGAACATCATGTGCCTACCTTAGGAGATCACACTAGCTTTGTGGAATTGTTCGCTGATGGCGAAGAAAAGCTTAGTTGGATTTCACCTAATCGTTCATTGTCTCTTGAATTCTTAGGAGTAGCGTAGACTTCTTAAACCCTATCTCTTTTGCCATTTTATTTTCCAATCAAATAGATAGAATCTAAGTTCCAGCAACATCCAAATGTTCAACATTCAAGATTCAACGTAAGTCCCCTTGTGAATCCAGCAAATCACATCAACCATTGAGCTTATCCACAAGTCGAGACCGGACAATAGAAACCTTGGAGTCTTCCAATTGATCACATAGTTTATCATTTGGGAAGATTTTGCTCAAGAGAGGATAAGATACTTTTGGTATTTTAATTATGTGTTTGAAGTGCCTAAAAAAACACATCAACACCACCTTATCAATGTTGCTTCAACAACGGATCATGGATAGCCAATAACCTTTTTCTCCATAACTTTTTTTATAATTCTCTTCTTCAAACTGCTATGATCTCTTCCATAAATCTGCTATAAATTGGTCATAAGTCTGCCACAAAATGACCACAATCTCCTCTTCAAAATCTGCTACAAACTCCTCATATTCCTCTCCTCAAATCTAAGATTAAATTTTAATATTCTTCTTCATTAAATCTGCAATCTCTCTTCTTAAACAATTAGTATCAAATCTGCTTGTCTATCTTCTCATTAAAGGTCCTTGGAGCATATTCTTTGTTGTCTTTGAAACGCACACCACACTTCTCCAACTCTCATACAATGTTTATTTTATACCTTCATCTCCCTTAGAGACATATCTCTTCATATCAAATAGTCACCACCTTAAAAAAAAGTCATCTCATACAATGTTTATTTTATACCTTCATCTCCCTTAGGAACATCTCTCTTCATATCAAATAGTCACCACCTTAAGCTATGGGGACCCTTTCATGCTTTGGGGCTAGGAGTTGGAAGGTATGGGGACCCTTTCATGATCTGGGCAAATCGATTCCCAAAGAATTCACGATTTGATTGATTTTGATGATTGTGCCTCGATTTGTTGATCTGATTATTATCTTGAATTTATGATATTTGATGAAGTCATTATCATTTTGAAGTAAGAATTATTGTTTTACGACAAAAATTAGGAATATCCTAAAAGGGGGCATTACAAAAGTGCTGGCAAATAACAATGGCACAACCTAGAAACCGATCTCTTAAAAACAAGAATAGAGTTGATGTAACAAATGGTACAAAGGCAACCCCTCTCTCTCTCTCTCTCTCTCTCTCTCTCTCTCTCTCTCTCTCTCTCTCTCTCTCACATAATTAGGTAGTATAAATAGAAAAACAGAATTTATTTCTATGGGAAATACAACCATGGATGCTAATTAATATACAAAATATGTAAACATAACCACAACATGCCTCAAAAATAAACAAAGTTTTGTGTCATTTCTTAGATAAATGAATATGACTATAGTCAACAAGTCATGTTCGGAAATGGAAACAAACAAAACTACCTTCTGGTACATCATATTGAAAACGCACAAGTGCACGAGGTACAAGATTAGAAGAATAGAAATCCTTCATCAAATCAGTGATTCTTTTCTTTGGGGGTGTTGTGTCTGCACAAAAGTAGCAATGATAAGCATTCAGTATGTAAATATAACAATTTGATAAGAAACAATTTCAAAGTAAAAAAGGAAACAGCACTAGTGGAAATTTTATAATATAGTCATGTTTTTAGTCACAAGTAAAATGATTAGGGCCAATGAAATATCAAAGTGTTTCACATAAATATTTTTAAATGGCAATTTACTTTCACATTTCCAATTCAAATCAAAAATAATATTGAAAGGAAATAATAATAATGCTTGATAAACTATTACTTATTCCTTGATAAACTTTTGTAAGTGAAACCATGCTAACAGAATTTGGAATCGTGCTCTTAAAGATGACACAAAATTTACCCTAGGAAACTCTTTCAAGAAAAAATCCAACAAAATAGCACCACTCGCTATAGTAACAAATAATGATAACCTCCCATTCAAGGGGTAAGAGGAAAGTTATCTGGTAAATTACAAAAATCTGGGAAGAAGCACAAACAAGAGAGTAAAGAAAGTTGGTGTCCCCCTCTGGATGGGTTCATAAAGCTAAATTTTATTGAAGCCTTTAAAGGCAACCTAGCTAAAGCTAGAGGTTGCTCTTCACAGGTACACAGGGTCATTTTCTATATGGGGGGTCATTGTACTTTGGCTAGAAAACTAACGATGAGGCAATGTGGGAGACATTATTGTGAAATAGTCATTGCAATAGATCATCAATATAACAAAATGATGCTAGGGCATTCCTTGATAGGTATTGATGTAGGGTCATCCCATCATTTTGGTTTATTTTTGGTTCTGTTTGCTTTGTCCAATCAAAGATTTCCCTTGCAATACTCTCTCCTTCATGCTTCTTTGAATATGATGAGCCTAGCCATGCTTGACTCACAAACATTTGCTTCCCTAAACCAATAATGATTTGCAACATTATGAAGACCATTGCAAAAACTCTTTCCCTTTGGTGTGATCAACCATCAAACTAAGAAGTCAATAAACCAATAATGGTTTGCAACGTTATGAAGACCATAGCAAAAACTCTTTCCCTTTGGTGTGATCAATCATCAAACTAAGAACCCAAGGGTGATTATAAATAAAAAAAATTATGCTTCTTACATCTTCTACAAGTCTCACCCAATCAATTTTGATTACGTCCTCCAAAAGGAGGTCAAAGCAATGTGCTGCGCAAGAGGTCAAAAAAAGTGACGAATGCCTCTCCTCAAGCAATTTCCCCATTGCCACATATGATGTTGCATTATCTATTATAATTTGCACTGTATTCTCTAAACCCACCTCATAGAAAATTTCCTCCAACATTAGACTCAAAGTTTATACATTTTTTTATTTGTTAGAGACATTAACTGACTTCAAAAAAATTACCTCACCATTTGAAGCTACCAAAAAGTTCATAAGGGTGCAGTTCTTTCCATCAATCTACCATGAAACAATAGTGCAGCCATATTTTCACAATTGCTTTTTGTCTTCTCCCACAACTACCTTTGCATCTTTAGTTCCATCCACAAAAAACTTCCCCTAAGTCTTTTCAAGAGGGTGCCTTGTAGCCTTTTCTTGCAACTGTCAATACAATTACCAAATTCTTTTAGCACATCTCATTCACCACATTGAAGGGAAAATTATTTAAATATCAAAAAATTGCACATGCCTTATCTACTTCTTGGTGCACCTCCTTGTTCCACCTTGTACCTATTGGTGTGTTTTTTATGCATGCACAACTCAAAATAAAATACCCTAAGATATCCTATTCTCTCTTGATCAAAATCTTCTACATGCTAAACAGACTAGTTCGTCTCAGTTGGTTCAATGCGGATAGTCTCAGTTGGTTCGTTGTGATACGCCAGTAATCTCAAGGGGGACTTACGTAAATGTTCGAGGAGTGAACCAAACAAAGGATTTTGCTGATGACTGGTGTTTGAATGCCATGAATTATTCTTGAAACCTGCAATCAAACTTCTAGATCACCTAAAAAGCTTAGAAAGATAGCTAAGAAAGTTCGAATTCTCAAAGAGGTAAAGAGAAGTGTGAAGAATGAATGACCAAAGCCATCTTCTTATAGAAAGTTTGAACTCCTCTCTACATTGTTTTTTTTTTGTTTTTTTGAATTTTCGAATTATAATGAATGTAGACATAATTATGCCTCCAAATCGAACTTCCCTTCCTTTAATGTTTTTCTAGAATTTTTTATTTTTCTTCTAGAAGCTTTCTTTCCTTGGCCAATTTCTCCATGAGGTAAGTTTTTTTTTGTTTTTTTCTGTTTTAATCCACTCCTATTCTCAACTTGGGCGATTTCTTATGAGTCTTGCTTTACTTGACTTTAGCAATTTTAAAAGAAACTTGAATTTCCCAAAGTTAGGCGAATTCTAGTTGGTAGGGTGGACTTCATATGCTGATGAGGAATCTTCAATGTGTCTCAACCTCAGTTTCCAACACTTAGTTTCATTTCTGCTCGAAAATCTTTCAAAATGCCAGCACTTTCAACAGATTTATCATTGATCTTTTAACCTTCACCCCTAGGGCAGACTTGGAGATAGCTTGAGGAACATTTGAAGTATGCCTAGGCAGACTTTGCTTAGGGTTTGGAAATATCACCAAGGAGGGGGGCGAACTATGCTTGAGGGCAAGGAAGTCGGTATCATCTACCAAAGTGGACTTCATTAAGTCCTAGGAATATTCCACCTTAAGGAGGGCAGACTTTGTGATGCCCCAAGGAAGATCTCAACATGCTAAGGCAGCCTATGCTTGCCTTAGGGAATTCTATCTACTACAAATGGCGGACTTGGAGTCTTGATAGGAATTTGTCATGATGCTGCTACACCTAGACAAAATTCCAAACCTTTCTTCTACGTTCAATCATCTTCATCTCCCCTTCTTAGGCGGACTTGCCATGTATGTTTGGAAGAATTTGATTGTGCCATGAGTGGACTTCATCTATTCCAAGGAACTTTTCAACCATGCTTGATCCTCGCTTGATAATTTTTCTTTTTCTCAAGTAACCTTGAGGTTTTGAACAAAGTGATCCTTGACTTAACCATTTCACCATGATTTTCAATTGATCGTTTTTGGAATGCATCTTTTGGATTTGAAACTATTTCAAAACCTTCAAAAAAAGCAAAAAGCAACTTTCTATTTTTAGAAAAAAAAAGCAGGCCGAAAAAGCAGGTACCCGAATTGGCCCCAAAATACCAAAAACAAAACTTTCTCAATTTAGAAAAAAAAGCAAAAAAACAAATTTCCTAAAAAAAAAGCAATTTGTCAGAATTGACCCCAGGAAATTGGGATTCTACTCCTTTGACCTATCTAAGACCATTCGTAGCATTAAAACATTCTTTCGACCGTTCCTTCACTTTTTGACTCTAATGACTCCTCCAAATTTCACAAAACTTGACTCATTTGCAGAGGTGAGAAATCGAAGACAAAAACCCTAAACTAAAAGCAAAACAAAAAAGAGGTCCCCATTTGCAATGGGGCGATGTGTGAAAACGTCACAACATCATCCAAGGGGTTGTGTTCTATTGGTTAATGCATTGAGTTCTCATTGTGGAGATCAAAGATCAAATCCCAAAGGGACATCTAATATGGAATTCTAAGTTGTGACTATTAGTCTTCCATAGTTGGCTTCTAGGTGGTTTCTAATAAGTGGATTCTAATTTGTGACTCTTGGTCTTCCATAGGTTGATTCTAGTGTGGTTGTTTGAAATGAGCTAATGGTGGTTTCTAATAAGTAGATTCTAATTTGTGACTTGTTGTGACCTTTTTCACACATCGCCCCATTGCAAATGGGGACCCTCTCTTTTCTTGCTTTCTAGGGTTTTTGTTAGTGTCTCGTGGCCTTCCGCTTCATTTTTTGCCAAGCCTTGCTCAGTTTTGAAGGGTTCAAGTCCTAGAGATTGAAAGCTAGTTTTTGCAAGCCAAGTGATACCAAAGTCCGGATGCCATCAAAGTGCCTAGAAAGGCCAAAGGACGAAGATCGCAATTGATTTGGATGAATTTGAACAACTTTCTATTTTTAAAAAGTTTGCTTTTTTGCTTTTTCCTATTTTTTAGGAAGTTTTATTTTTGGCATTTTCAGCCCGATCCCCGGTATGGCTATTTTTAGAAAGTTTTTCCTATTTTTTAGGGGTGCCTACTTTTTGCTTTTTCGGGATGCGAACCTAGGGTTCACACTTGCACCACTGACCAGCTTCGATTGGAATTCAAAAATTCCAAGTTTTGACCTAAAAAGCCAAATCCCTAGATTTTAGGGATCATACTGCTTTTTGCTTTTTCAGGATGCAAATCTAGGGTTTGCACTTACACCACTGACCGGCTTCGACTGGAACTCAAAAATTCCAAGTTTTGACCTAAAAAGCCAAATCCCTAGATTTTAGGAGGCGTGATGCCTCAGATGATCCACCTAGGCATGAATTTCAAATTTCAAGTTAATCTGGTTAAATTTGATTAAGCTGTGAAATTTTGAATTTTTTCTAAGAAATTTGGCTAGTCTGGAATGTCATCTTGATCCTGAAATTTGACTGACTGGAAAATTGGAGAATCCTCAAAAAAATAGATTTTGCATTATTAGTCCTCGAGGTCCGAAACCACTCTCAAACATCCTGACAATATATATGAAATATAACTTAAAGTATAAGAAAGAGAAAAGACATATTGAAATACCACTTATACCTAAATGTTATATTTCATATATAGTCCGCCCTCTTGTGAGCCTCCAAAAGTCCGCCTTGAAGAGAGAGCTCTAAACTCCACCCTATGTTGAGAGATGCCTAAAGTCCGCCTTGAGGAGCTAGTCTAAAACTCCGCCTTGGTAGTCATGCTTTCAAAAGTCTGCCACGATGGAGGTCATTCAAAAGTCCGCCATGAAGAGGATGGGATGAAGGCCTTCCGAAGTCCGCAATTCTTGGTGGAGAGGTCATAAAACTCCGCCCAAGATGGAAGGGGCATCAAAGTCCGCCCAAGGAGAAGGCTCTCCAAACTCCGCCATGTTGTAGGGATGTTCAAAGTCCGCTCATGATGGTGTGTAAGCCTCTTAAGGCCTCCCAAACTCCACCCAAAACTTGATGATGAAGATAGTCATGGCATCCTCCAAAGTTTGCCATAGAGGTAGACTAAAAGTCCACCATGCTGGTTGAAGACTTCGTAAACTCCGCCTTGAAGAGAGCCTTCCAAACTCCGCCATACCATATGGGAGGGCCATCAAAACTCCGCCCAAGCATGTCAAGTGGTGGTCACGCTTTGTCAAAAGCCCACCCATGTTGGAGACCCTCTAAAACTCCGCCCTAGGCCTTCAAATGTTGAAGAGGTGTCTTAGAAGTCTGCCATAAAGAGGTTGACCAAGAGTCCGCCATAGGTTAAGAAGACTAAGAAGAGGGAGCTCGAAACTCCACCCTCCTTGGTGCCACCTCTAAACTCCGCCCTATGACTTGTGGAGTGAGGAAAGAAGATATGGGGGTCTTACCTAAACTCCGCCCTATCCATGAGACCCTCCAAAGTCCGCCATGAGGAGATGCCATAGAAGTCCGCTCTAGGAGAAGTAGTTCAAACTCCGCCTTGGTGGAAGTAACACCAAAGTCCGCCCTATCCAAGGAGATGATAGAGAGCTTCTAAAAGTCCGCCATGCTGGTTGAAGACCAGCAAAAGTCCACCATGTTGAGGAAGATAGAACTCCGTCCTAGGCCTTCAAAGGTTGTAAAAGATGTCTTAAAACTCCGCCATGCAAAGGAAGAGTATCAAAGAAGATCTTCAAAACTCCGCTCTAGGCCATGTGAAGGCCTTCTCAAACTCCGCCATGCCTTGGAGAGGTAATGAAAGTCCGCCCAAGTTTGAGGAAGATGAAGGTAAGCCTCCAAAAGTCCGCCTACACATGAAAGTCAAACAAAATCAATAAGAATGCAAGTGATGTCATGAAAATCCTCCAAGATTTCAAACTTAGAGACCAAAATAGAAAGTTCTTTGGAACAGAATATTTGAAGATTGATAAGAATTTTGAACTTAAATCCAAAATGGAAAGTTTTTAAAAGAGAATATTGGAAGATTAATAAATATTTTAAACTTATAGCCAAATTGGAAACTTTTGGAAGATATTTTCTTCAAACTTGGAAACATGACAACACTTTCCTAAAGAGTGAAGTTAGAATTGGAAGTATGAGTTGGAAGATTTTAAGTGTTTCTAATTGAGGATTTAACTTTATTTACAAATACTTCGTTGTAAACCTCATTTCTACACCAAGAAGTTTGAAGTTACTAAGGAGAGCTTAGTAAAGTATTTTCAGTTTGAAGATCATCTGGAGAAAGTTTTGGATAGTGCTCGAAGTTGGATAAACTTTTTTGACAAAAGTTTCACAGATTTTTGAGAAAGACAACCAGCATAAGGAAGAATTATTGAATCTCTCCTGAGTTTTGAATATTTTTTTTGAGAAATTTCCAGCCTTATTTCCATTTATTCGAAGGTGAAATTAAATTCATGATGTAGATCTATGAATTTTCTGAGTATTTTCCAGAATTTGAGAAATAATTTTTAGTGAATTTATTAGAATTTCTAGGGAAAGAAAATCATTTTTTTGGCTAAGTATGAAAATAAAATAAAATCTCCAAACACTTAGCCGTTCACAGCCTCGATTTTCTTTAATCCAAGATATATTTCTAACATATTTTCCTTTGGTTTTACAGAGCGCAGGAGAAAATAGAAGCAGGATCATCATAGAGATCGCAACTGGAGTTTCAAGCCAAACGAAAGATTGAGGACAAGTTCACGAGCAAGGTTCATTCGGGCGTGAAGATGGCCAAAATTTGGCTAAGTATGGGAAATGTTTCACAGAGAAAATTCCAATTTCCTCAATTATGATGAAGGCAGGGAGAAATCCTTCTCCAAATTTCAGGGTATCAAGAAGGAGGGCATGTTCACAGGGAATGTCTGAACAGCTTGATCCCATCATTTTATATTTGCAAGAGGTTATCTAGAGCTTTTACCCTCCTCCCACGCAACATAAATTGGCAGCTGAAGGCAGGATCATCACAGAAAACACAAATGGAGTTTCAAGCCAAATTCAAAATTGAAGACGGGACCACGAGCAAGGTTCGTCCGAGCATAGAGAGGGCCAAAATTTGACTAAGTATGAGAAATACTTCGCGAAGAGATTTCTTCTCCAAATTCGAGGCACTTGAAAGAATCTCAAGGTATTAAGAAAGAAAAGTTCTCAGACTTAGTGAAAATAGGGAAAAGTTAAATCAACTTCCAACTTCTTGAAGGATTTCATCTCCGGAAGGAATTGAAAAAGACAAGCTCCCAAGAAGAATCAAATGGTGACAAGAAGGAATCAAATTTCCATACTTCGACAATTTCTTGACACAAATTGGAAAATTCAAGGAAGACATCCAACACGTTGAGGTGGCGCCTCGTCATCTTCCAACCAATCAGATCGTTCCAAGTCAACATGTCCAAGTTCGATGAACCTGACTTATTCAGAAGCTTCTAGAAGGGCACACTTCACAATGCAACAACCTTCTATTTTCATTGATGGTTCATATTTAGCAAGAAGGACAAGTGTCCCAAATGTAATTTTCTCATTGGTCGAGGGTAGCTTTCAATCTGGGCCCTTGATCACTGTTTGATCTCAGTCGTTCATTTATTTTTGAAAACTATATAAGGCTACCTCCTCTCATTTTGGAGAGTGTGAGGTTTTTGATGTATCGTTGCTTAAGGTCATTTCCAGATAATATATTGCATGTGCGCTGCTTTGTAATCTCTATTATTTGAATGATTTGCATGGTTTCAATTGCCTCAACACTTAGTTAAAATTAATCTAGATTTGCTTTCATTGTTGTTAATTTGAATGAAGGATTTGATAAGTGTCAATTGATGGTGTATCTCCGCTCATACTTTTGGTAAATGGATGATTTCCATCTTACCGTGCAAAGTTAGTCTGAGCCCGTCCTCTGTGCATCCCAACATCTCGATCATAAGGACAACCCATCGAAGATTGCACCAACTTTGTGTAGTTGTCCCTAGTGTGGCGAAGCAAGGTTTGGTTTCTCAAGAGCACCCAGTTGATACTGTCTCCAGAATTCGTAGGATTAGATTAGCCTTCTCAAACCCTGTCCCTTTTTCCCTTTCTTTTGAAAGTCTAAATCCCAGAAAATTCCCAAAAAAAGAAGAGCCTAAAATTGCTAAATCCATCTAAGTCCAGCAATTCAAGATACTTGTTAAACGTAAGTCTCCCTTGAAATTTCAGCATACACTACCCAAGAAGCTATTCCACTAAAGTCGCTTGTTCGCACATATAGACCTTGGAATCAGTAGTGATTTTTCAGGAGAGGATAGAATACCTTCAGGTATCCTATCCTAATGTTTGGTAGATGATAAAACAGACACCAACATGACTCTTGCTCTTCCACGGGTTGATTCTAGTGTGGTTGCTCGAAATGAGCTACTATTAGTGTCCTGGTTGTGGTTGCTCGATATGAGCAAATATTAGTGTCATGTAATGGTCTCAAGTTGATGCTCGTATGAGCAAAATATTTGTAAACAATCTGGAATATTAAAAAAACGTCACAACATCTAGCGTCACCTCGAATAAATGTTCCTAAACATTCCAAATATAAAACCCATTCCAAGCTCGGAATCTTAGATTAATTCTAACTAACTTACCCATTGGTTGAAAAGGGTACTCAAAAAACAACAGGAATCCTAGACTATATCAAGACACTTCATCCTCCAATCATAAGTGTGTGCAAATGCGTTCATTTCTGTCTCATGAGATCAAGGTGACTCTTCAGTTCCATCATGGCAAGTTGTGCAGTTTATCTTAAGTCCAAAAGCATCCTAGATAGAGCCTCGCTGCCAACGGGCATCCGTATAGCCCCGGTAAGGTTATCATTGTAATCTCACAGAGATTGCTTTACTTCCGGCAATTTATTTTCTTTCTTTTCCTTTGCACCTATAGAGATTTCTGTACACCCAAAGCCAAATATCTTGATATTTCATTTCAGTCTTCTCTTTTGATTTCATTTTTTTTGGATATTTCCTTTCTTTTCACATATTTCCACACTTTGGCTCGTAAGCAATGAAGCTCACATGGGCTTGAGAGTTACAGTGGCGCTGAAGTAAGATCTTAATTTTTGTTTAGCCACAACTTCACCTAAGAAACCACAATGACTCAAAGAATTTGATTAAGTGTGTAAGATATAATGATCACAAAATTCAAGTACTAATCTTAAGTTTGAGATACTTTAGAGATAACTAATCCAGGACTCGAATGTTCTTCATAAATATTTATCAAAGGAATACCAAGACATAACTCAATAGGGCCACCAGAGTGTGCGTGGAAGCAACATCACTTTTCTCACAAATGGGAATCCCTTTATTCAAAACCAAACTAAGGAACTAAACCTAAAGCAAAACTACACTAAAGCCAACCAAACGAAAGAAAACCAATCTAACTACTTGAGCCACTTAAGAATCATGAGTCAATTGACTCAAGGCAAATTAACGACTTGGCTCGACAAAACCACTAAACTAAAACACACAAAAGAAAACCTATTCTAAAACTAAACTATGTACAAGACTCCCAAGACGGACACGACTCAAAAAATTTTAAGTATATACATGATCTAACATGATTTCTCAAACTATGCAAGAGTAACAAGGCAAAGGTGATGGTTCAAAGTCTTCCAAACTTGTCCTTAAATTCGGAGAGATAATCTCTCACTTTGCAACTCTCATATTCAATCAAGACCTCATGCAAAATTATCAATTGGTGCAATCCGTCAGGATCGTGATCATTCCAAATGCAAGTTGCTTTTCCTAAACCTCCATAATCATATTCAAGATAACGAGCAAGGAAAGAGACAACCTGGCATTTTTTGTGCTCAAATGGAGACTCTCACTTGCTTTTCGCAATCACATCATAAGTGAGAACATCAATTGCTTCAAGAGGTCACCATTGGTGGTGTATCATTCCACTTGCATCTATAACATGCAAACTTTCACTTACCGATCCTTCTTCATTCCTTGGAAATGGACTTAGCACAACCTCGAATTGCACTTCACTTTGCATAAACCACACATCCTTATGAAACTCTATGAGCATATCTTTAAAAATAAATGTCTCCTCAATAGGTTGAGCTTCAAAAATTTCTTCTAATTGATCCTCAAATACAATGCCTGGTGGAATTTCATCCTCAAGCAATATCTCAGGAGGTTGGAGTTGATGATGGATCATACCACTTGCTGCAACTTGTTTGTCTTGAAAAAAATTTGGCAGTGATTCCATTTGCACTTCTTCCATAATGTCATTCAGTGCCCCCTCCTCGAATTGTTCTTCACATTTGGATTCACTGGTGACAACTTGTAACTCTTCATTCAATACATCCATTTGTTTGTCTTCTTCTCCAAGGACGCTTGAATTTTCTTGTAATTCTTTTTCAACAATCTCCTTTTGTAGCATGAATGAGTATTCATCAAGGGCTTCTTCTTCTTGCTTGACTGTTGAATCATCAATTGTATTTGTTTGAGCATCTTCCATCGCTTTCTTAACCTCCACTTCAATGGGTGTTTCTTTCTTTGGCATAAGGTATGCAAATTTTCCCTTGACTAAATTGCGTTGATTGTCCTGCTCAATTGTGCTTTCTTCACTACAAGGTGTTGTAGTAATACCTTCTTCTTTTGATGCTAAGTTGATTGGTTGAAGGTGAGCATTCCACAACTTTTCTATAGTGTACATCTTTGACGATTCTTTCAACCTTACCTGCACCTCGGCTTGGTGAATAGCTTCCCTGCATGATGGACATGTCACTTCGAAATGGGTGTTATTATGGATCCTTCACAAACATGGGAAAAATTCACTTTCACCAATTGAAGCTTCACGTTCGACTTTTACCAGCACAATGAGCTCATGTACCTTTGAGAAAGAAATTTTCCCTTGCAAGGCTAATTCCATCCTTGACAAAAATGTTAAACAATGCATCTTACTGTGCCCTCCAGTGTTATGGATTCTACAATTATTCCTTGATGCGAATTCGGACAAACTTCGTGGATGTAGTTGTGTATTTAGATTCCACCAAAGATTGAGAATAACAATCGAGGGACAATTCTACTGCTCGTCCATTGAGAAAATATTTTTTTTGTTTTTTTTTTAATTTTTTAAAATTCACCTTTTAAATTTTTTGATATATGATAGATCTAGCAAATCTCAAAATTGACTTTGAAAGCTCACCAAATTTTGTCGGCATCAGCAGATTCATTCATGTATTCACTATCGGCATAGTGTACATCTTTGACGATTCCTTCTAGTGCCAATTTTGTTGGTGTGTTTTTTATGCACACGCAACTCAGAATAAAATACCTTGAGATATCCTATTCTCTCTTGATCAAAATCTTCTATGCGCTAAATAGACTAGCTGTGTGATCACAAAGTCGACTCCAAGGTTTCAGATTCAATTATGTAAGTCCCCCTTGAGATTACCAGCATATCACAACGAACCAACTGAGACTATCTGCATTGAATTTGGAACCTTGGAGTCAACTTTATGATCACATAGCCAGTCTGTTTAGCACATAGAAGATTTTGATCAAGAGAGAATAGGATATCTCCAAGGTATTTTATTTTGAGTTGCGCGTGCATAAAAAACACACCAACAGTACCTTTCAATGACAATTGCACTCCTAGAACCACCTCTCTATCTCCCATAAGAATCATATAGAAATCATCCTTCATCTTATACTCTCCCATAGTCAACTCCATTTGAGGAATCTTCTTATTACAAGGAAGAACTAACCCTCTAGCAATTGTAACATTAAAACCTTCAAAATCTTTCATCTTTAGTCCCAAGCTACTCACTAGCCCTTCATCACTGTAATTCTGAGTAGCCCCACTATAAATGAGAACTATTACCTTTTGTCCACCCAAGACTCCTCTAACACGGAAAGCATTATATTGTGGTGCCCCTAAAAGTGCTGCAAGTGTACCTCCTAAATGCTCTCCTTTTTGGTGCTAATGCTCCACTTCTACCTCCTTTTCATGTTTAGGCTCATCATTCTCAGTGTCCTCGTTAGAAACTACCTATATGTAAAGTATTTTCCTTTCCCGAAACACCTATGCCCTAGTTGCCATGGCTCTTGGCATGTGAAGCATAGCTTCTTCCTTCATAGTTCATTCTTGGATATCTCCATTCGATTTGGCTCTGGAGGTGGTGCCTTGGAAGGTGGTGTGTTCTTTTGAAATGGTCAATTTGAAAACATAGCAGCCTCTTTCTAGGAGAAGAATCTCTCTTTTGCCACTGAATCCTCTAAGTTAAGAGCTATCTTGATGGCTTCTTGTGTAATGTCCCCTAATTAGTTATACTTAAAATTAACCTAAATTTGCCAAAATCTAAAATAGGTAATTAAGTTTATGGGAGTACCTTTGTATATTGTTTTCCTACAACACAAAATTAGAGAACACATATGAATTAATACTTATAAATTGAAACATATACAAATGAATTAGATTGAGTGATACAATTCTTTAATGAATTAATTACAATTAGTATTATATTTGTTAAATAAAATCAGATGGTAGGTTAGTTGCCATTCTTTATTATCCAATTATTAGTGCACTAGGGTAGGCTAGTTGGATAGGTTGTCCAAGAGACCCTCCACCCTAGGCCCAAGAGCAAATGCTACATCCCTCTTGGCTCCATGTGGCAGGTGCTAAGCATCCATCATGGAGTGGCATACCCAGTGAGGTGTCCTATTGTCGTCCCCCCTCATCACAACCACCTCCTCTCTTAAGCCCAAGAGCAGATGCTTCATCCCTCTTGGCTCCATGTGGCAGGGGTTAGGCATCCACTATGGAGTGGTGTACCTAACAGAGGGTCACACGTACATTAAGCAAAGCGTTTGCAATTTATAAGTCTTGTAGGGGTTACAAGTTCCCTTGGTTTAACATTATTATACCATCATATTCATCATAATAGATCACACAATATGAGTCAAAAATGAGCAGATTAGAGAGTACATGCAGTGGATGATCATCGATCTGCTATCAATAATAGTATGCAAAGAATATTATCAGAAATATGCACAGTACTTCATACCAGATATAGTCTTATCTTAACAATAGTTGCAGATTCGATCTCTTCATTATGTTCACCTCTTCCAGCATTGTTCAATGCCTTTCCATTGAGTGGTTGTTATGTTGTGTATAAACCAGAGAAACAGGAATCGCCCAAAATCGCCAAGTTTGGGCGATTTCCAAGTGGAGTCATGCTTGCCAAACTAGTGGGCTCAGACTCGGACGAGTCTGGGTCAAAAAATCGCCCAAAATCGCCGAGTTTGGCAAGTCTCGACTCCCAAACTCGATTGGCGGCATGTAACTTTAAGTTAAAACTTATGAAAAAACACAACTTCTAATATGTTTTGAATTGATTTTTTTTGGTTTATATTATGCTTTAGGCCTAAAAGTGAATTTCATTTCATTCATTTGGCAAAATTGGAGGAGAAAGGTGAGTTGTGAGGAGAAACAATACAAAAATAACACCCGACGCCTGTATAAAATAATAAATGTCTTTTGGCCTTGCAGGGCGCTGCCCCTTGACCTCGCCCTGTATCACGACAGGGAGCGTGCCAAGGGCGCTATCCCTGGACCCCGCAAGGGGTGTTGCCCCCAAACCCCCGTCGTAAAATTAGGGGGGAAATTGCACCAATAAAAGTAAGGGATTTTAACCTTCGAAACTATTTAGGCTCCAATTCCATATAACAACATATACTTTCATTTGGTGCATCAAGAGTTGGAAAGGAAGAGTTTGCATCTCATTTGATCATGTGATTGATGTATACCTGTGTATGTAATCAAATTAGCTTCTATTTGATGATGTTAGTGTGTCTTTAAAGTGTATTTAATAAAGGGTGCACGAAACAAATTTTAAATCTTAAGAATCTCTAAATTTCTTGAGTTTTTCACTTTGTCGAATCCAGCTGAGTTTGAGCCGAGTTTTGACTCCGAGTCCCGAGTACCGAGACGATTCGGCCTTGCCGAGACCGAGCTGAGTCCGAGTCCAAGTCCTGTTTCTTTGATATAAACCCTCGATTTGCATGGAAAGTTATGTCTTTCCAAACAATCACTATCCTTGCAAAGGTGGGGACTCCTCATATCATGTCTTTTGCCTTAACTAATTAATCTACTGCTGATTATTGCACCTGATCAAGGATTATTAATAATAGTTGTTAATGTAAACACAATTCTTATCGTTTCATTAATCCATTTGCTAGCATGCTAATGCGGCATTGATGTATAATAAGATCTCTGCCTGGATTGGTATAGCTGCTCTGCAATAATTAAATGCGCCTTTTTGTATAGTGCTCGTTGTTTTTAGATTATCCTATGCATCAGCCTTATATATGCCTTTGTTTGACCATGGAGACGGTCTATAACTTCATAACAGTTCTGATCTGATCTGATCGATGGTGTTCTCACTGGATGCTTTAATTCCTTTCCTTTATATCTCTCAATGAGAGGGAGGGGTCACCTCGCTTCATCATGTATGCCCTTTGGCAAAAGACACACCCTTTCATCATTAGCACCCTTTGAACGAGTGCAACTCTTAATTATTTCTACCCTTTGAAAGGGACACAACTTTCCACAATCAGATCTGTACTTTTATTTAAATAAGATCTGCACATCTGATTCCCAAAAAAATTATCCCCCTCAAATGAGGTTCTCTTCTCCCTTTTATATCTCATTTTTGAGGGAGTCCCAACGTTTCATTTCATGTCTTTTGACCATTCATTAACGTAATTAAAATTTAGATATATTTAATTATATTCTTTTATATTTAAATTTTAATTTTATTATTATTTTTACCATTAAATTCTATTTCAAAGTGGAGACATTACATCTTGCAATGAACTTGGATCAAATGCCCTTACAAAACCTTTGAGAGGCTCAGCCAAGCCTTCTACAAATAGCACTATGAGTCTCCTTTCCATCACATCCAGAATCATCACTACAAGCCTCTGAAATTCTACAACATAGTCCTTCACTTTGCCTTCATGCTTTAACAATGCTAACACTCTTAAATGAATTTCTAGATCCCTTCTATCATGTCTCTCAATAAATCTTTGGCTGAAGTCCTCCATGGTAGTTATTGAATAATGCCCCTGAGTTATCATGCCATGATACCACCAATCATGGGCTACCCCTTCAAGGTGTAAAGTAGCAAATTTGATAGCCTCCTCTTCAAACATTGGATTTAATGGGAAGTATGTGTCTAATTTCTGCAACCAAGCCCTTTGCGGATGAACTACCAGTCCCATCAAAAATGGGGATAGTGATCTTCCCCAAACAGCGTTGAATATCTTTTCTTCCTTCATACCTTCTCCTCCATTGCCCACTCCTTGTCTTCATCTCATAGAATTATGTGAAGGTCATATCTCTATGAACGGGAATGCTTATAACATTGTATTCGTCGTGAAGCCTATCCATTTCATTTACCTGATTAGGTTGCTCTTCTTCTCTGCTAGCTGCTACTTTTCCCAAAAATTTAGCCCTGAAGGATCTAGTATTAACTAAAGCTTTATCACCACTAGCTAAAGTCTTTTCCCCATCAAAACTGATCCCTTCAGCCCTATTTTGTGCAGGCCTATCAGCAATTTACTGCTGATTAATTCCCTTAGAAGCTGAACCATCTCTCTCATGGAATCCATCATGTTGTTTTGGAATTCTTCGGTCCTAACAAATGCTTCAATTTTATCATCATCCTTGTCACCTATGGTGATTCCCTTCTTCTCATGCAGCTGCTAATGTTGTTCTCTCTCACTCATCAATTACCCCCAGGCTGGCAGAAGGCCAAGCTCTGATACCACTGAAAACACCAACTCAGATTTTTACTAAATTTTAAACTGTAAAATGCACCAGCTCAGAACCTTTCAAAGAATCAGATAGAACTCAAATATAGACCATTTCATATTCAGCATAGAAATATATTGAGTTTACAATCTTGATTTCAAAAGAGAAACAATATTGAATTCAATCACAACTGGATATATAACCTATCTCGGTATGCATTTGGACTAAGTTGCAACTTGCAGGGTTCAGCCCTCCAAGCCTCTGGTACCAATCCAGGTCCGAGTATGGATCCTGATCTGGTCCACCTGTGGATCCGGCCAGGGTTCACGCCCAGACGAACTGGTTCGGCTTGGGCGAACCCAAGGAGAACCCAAGTGAACTTAAACGTTCAGCGGCCAAAAAAGCAATTTTTTTGCAAAATTTAATAGCTTTTTGAAATCCACCACTTGGAAAGGAAAATTAAAACCCTAGAAGTGACATTTAAAAGATAAATCTAGTTCATTTCTCCTCATTTGTTTTGCAAACATCAATTTTTCAATTGCAGGTTGAGCAAATAGGAGTTCAAGGTTGATTTTTAAGCTTGAACAAGTGTTGCAGCATCATTTCTACACATTTCAAAGCTTCCATTGGCTGAAAGAGGTAGGTTTTTGTACATTTTTAAATCTTTTTCAACCATTTTTGTTTCATAATTTATTTGTTTAGTTTACCTCTTTTTTTTTCATCATTTAGTTTTTCTTTTTGAATGTGTTCATATAATTTCTTGGCATTGGAACTAGAATGGCATCTACCTCTTCCTCCATAGGCACAAATGAACAATCAAAACAAAAATCAGATCCAAATTCTCCCCTATGGAAGTATGTTGACATTATATGACCACTTCTAAGAGGTGGGGGATTCTGTTTGAAATACCAAGGATGTGATGTAGAACTTAATAGTTCATATTGTCAGGCGGTCAGCTATTTGTGTGGAATACCAAGAAGAGGCATCAAAAAATGACCTGAAAAAAATGGTGTGCCTATACCACAAGAGACGGTGTTGAAATATATTAGGGAGCATGAAGAAGCAAAACAAAGAGGAGCCCATAGATTAAATCAAACCACTCCAACAAAAAAAAAAGGGAATGTAGCCCCCATCTAATCCCAATATTGTAGTAGAAAACCACCCCTTCTTTTCCACAACCAAGCCTGAAAGTGAAACACCCATTGCACGTAAAAGATCAAAGAGTCCTTTAGAAACCACATTTCAAAATGAGAGTCGAGACATTGCTGACCAAGATGTAGCAAGATGCATATATGCAAATGGGTTGGCTTTCAATGTTTTTCGCTCTCCATGTTGAAAAAAAAATGTTGAACTATTAATGAAGCTCCAAGAGGGTATATGGGCCCAGGTTATGAGAAGGTACATGGAACCTTGTTGAAAAGAGAGGTGAAGGGGGTTGAAGATGCATCGAAGCCCATAAGGGATTCATGGGCTGAGACAAATGTGTACATTGTTTTAGATGGGTGGAAAGATTCTAAAATCGTCCCTTGATCAATGTCATAGCAGTGTCCCCTAAAGGGGCAATGTTTTTGAAAGCTATGGATTGTGAGGGCCAGGTAAAAGATGGGCAATTTATTGCAGATGTTCCCATCTCTGCCATTGGGACAAGGGAATTCCATAATGTTGTTCAAGTCATAACAGACAATGCAAAAAATTGTAGAGATGCTAGTTTGTTGGTTGAGAAACGCTATCATAACATCTTTTGGACACCTTGTGCGGTCCATTCACTCAATCTTATGCTATAAAAGATTGGGAATAAAATTGATTGGATCAAACAAGTGTATGCAGAGGCTGAGGACATCTAAATGTTCATCACAAACCACCACATGTCTTAAGGGATTTTTAGATCTATTTTGAGTTTGTAGCCTTTGAAGGTAAATGAAATAGTAATTTAATTTTTAATTTTCTGATTTTTTTATTTTCAATGTTCATAATTTGATTGTGTAAGCTATAATATGCATTCTTCTTTAAAATTTGTCTTTATTTTTTAATCATTTTGGCATTAATTTCTGTTATAGGTTGTTGAGACCCATTTTGCATCAAACACAATCGTCTTGAGACGACTTGAGAAAGTTAAAGTGCACTTTGCAGTATGGTGATCAGCCAAAATTGGGCTATATGGAACCAGAGTAGCATTGAGAGGGCAACAAGACTTAGGGTCAAGATATTGGATGAGTCATGGTGGGATCTTGTGACATATCTCCTTAGTTTCATTGAGCCCATTATGAGCATGATTCACTACACTAACATAGATAGGCCTTGCATTGGAGAGATTTATGATGGCATTGACTCAATGCTTGAACAGATGAAGTGCGTTATAAATGCAAAAGAGCAAGACCTCAACGAGAAATTCTTCAAACAAGTGGAAGAAATTGTTGTAGAAAGGTAGAATAAGATGACCACTCCTTTGCATCTTCTTGCCTACACCTTGACACCAAAGTATTGTAGCAATCAATTTATCGATCAACCAAGAAGGCTTGCACCATGGAGAAATTTAGAAGTGTCTGATGGGTACAAGGCAGCATTCCTTAGACTATACCCTGAAGATGATGTGCGAGATGTGATTACAAATGAGTTCATAGAATTTGCAAACGGAAATGGTCTAAGTGTTGACGCTCTTTGTCATAGATTCAAGAAGGATGCTCATAGTTGGTGGTACTTTAATCGCACATGCTTCCAAAACCTACAACCCCTCGCAGTCAAATAATTATCACAATTAAGTTTAATTAATTAAAATTTATCACAAGTTTTATTTATAGTTTACTTTGTCTTCATAGGTTGCTAGTAATTTTTAATTTTATAAATTTATAACTTTAATTGTTTACTTTGTCTTCATATGTTGCTAGTTCATCTGCATCAGAAAGAAATTGGAGCACATACTCTTTCATCCACTCAATAAAGTGCAATAGATTGCAATCAAAAAGAGCAGGGAGTTTAATATATGTACATTCCAACCTACATCATTTTTTTACACAAGCAACATGACTACAAGGAAGGGGAGATGAAGATGTGGGATATAGAGCCAAAGCATACTGATTTGGATGCTTCCGCTTCACAACTTGTTGCATTTGATGACTCGAAAAGCGAGAAAACTTATTGTGCAAGTGGCATTGGCATTGGTTCATCTAATGTCAATGAGGAGGAGGATGAGGAGAATGGGAATGATGATGTTGATGAATTAGAGAATCCATTTGATGATTAAACTTTAAAAATTAAAACTACAGTTCCAATTGTTGAAACAAAGATACTTGAACTCAATATTATTATTTTGTCATTTTAATATTGAACTTGATGTATATGATGCTATGATTACAAGTTTATGTTGGTTTTGTTGTTTATATGATGTTATGTGACATTCTAATCTTAATTCATGCTTCTAGGCTGCACATATATGTTTATTGTTTTTGTACTAACGAACCCAAACCCCTTTTCTAATCTTAATTCATGCTTCTAGGATTCCCGACGCATCCGGTGTAGACGTGGCGATTCCATAGGGTTTTTTTTACGAATCCGCATCGGTCACAAATTTCGAGGGGCTTTTTCACGGGTCGAATCGTGTCATTTAACGTTTTAAACCCTAAAGCAAAGCCAAAAGTTAAAAAACACGAAAACATTCCACGCCACGCACAGTGAAAAAGGAAAACCGAAAAACGGAGGTGAGAGGAGGCACGACGGCACAGAGGTGAGAGGAGGCGCGACGACGGGAGGCGCAAAGGCACAGAGGAGGCGAGACGGGAGGTGCCACGACAGGAGGGCGACGGCCGACGACCAACCCCCATTCTTTCCGGCTTCCACATCCTCCATTTTTTCTAGCTTCCGCTGCAGGTTTTCTATTAAAAATTTTATTATAGTTTGTTAAAAAATTTATCATAGTTTGTTAAATTTTATTATAGTTTTTAAAAAAATTTATTAGTTTGTTAAATGAAAACAAACAAACTAATAAAAATATAATTTTTCATTTTTAAATAATAAAACTATTATCAATTTTGCTAGTTAATAATTATAATTATTAACTAGCAAAATTGATAATAGTTTTATTATTTAAAAATGAAAAATTATATTTTTATTAGTTTGTTTGTTTTCATTTAACAAACTATTAAACAAACTATAATTAAAAAAATTTAAAACTATTCATATTTAAAATAATAATAATTAAATAATAGTAAATACAAATCAAAATGATATTTAATTTTAATTTGTAGTATTATTATTTAATTTATTTTAAATAGGTATATTTTAATTACTTATTGTGTAATTTAGAAGTTTGTAAAAATTTAAATGTTGTTATTACTTTCATAATTATAATAATTTCACTTTCATTTTAAATAAATTATTAGATTTAATTTTATATATTTAACATTTATAATCTATTGTTTAATATTAAATATTAATAATTATTTTTTAATTTGTTGTAGAAATCATAATGGCAACGACTGCTAGCTCTACTCCTCAAAGCTCTACTCAACAGACTTTCAAAATTGACCCAAATTCACCTTTATGGAAATATGTCAAAATAATAGACCAAGTAAAAGGTGGTGGAACATTTAATTGGATATGCAACTTTTGTAGTGTGAAAAAACCTAGCTCCTACAGTCGTGTCAAAGACCATTTTTGTGCCATTCCCCAACAAGGAATCAAACCATGTCTAGGAAAGGATGGAAATGGGATGTCACCTCAAGAAATAGCAGGATATATTAGAGAGCAAGAGGAAGCGGATGCAAGAGTTGGTCGTGCCTCAAACCATCCTTTGTTGACAAGAAGAGGAAGTAGATCAAAGAGGCCCCCTACTTCTCCATCATATAGTGATTTTCCTGATATCGTGGTAGAGAGCCACCCATTCTTGGACCCAATTAGTGAAGAACCTGTTATTGTGAAGAGAAGTAGGGGACCATTAGAGAGAGCATTTAAGAATGATGCTAGAGAGATTGCAGATCAATCCGTTGGAAGATGTCTATATGCAAACGGTTTGTCATTTAATGTGGTACGATCACCATATTGGCAGGATATGTTGAGAAAGGTAAATGAGGCTCCACAAGGGTACACAGGGCCAGGTTATGAGAAGGTGCGTAGCACCTTACTAGCAAAGGAGGTAAAAAACATAGACAATGCATCGGCTCCCATTAGAAATTCATGGAAACAAACAGGGGTGTCCATCATTTCAGATGGATGGAAGGATACCAAAAATTGGCCATTAATTAATGTAATTGCAGTGTGCCCCAAAGGGGCAATGTTTCTGAAAGCTGTGGATTGTGAGGGACAAATGAAGGATGCACAATTTATTGCTAACATCCTTATACAATGCATTCAGGATGTGGGACCTCAAAATGTTGTCCAAGTAATAACAGACAATGCAAAGAATTGTAGAGCTGCAGGTATGTTGATTGAGACACGGTTTGAACACATATTTTGGACACCTTGTGTTGACCACTCTCTCAACCTCATGCTACAAAAGATAGGCAGGAAAATGCATTGGATCAAACAAATATGTTGAGGCTGAAGAGATCCAAATGTTCATCACAAACCATAACATGTCACAGGCCATTTTCAGATCATTTTCACAATTGGAGTTAATAAAGGTAACTGAAACACTTCAATTTTTAAAATCTATATTTCACTTTGATGGTTACTTAATTTTTATTTTTTTTATCATTTCTTCTTTGTATTCTAATTTTTATTTTTAATTTTTGAATAGGTTGCCGAGACTTGATTTGCATCCAACACAATCGTCTTGAGGCGACTTGTGAAGGTGCGACAGCCACTTGCTAGCATGGTAATTAGTCAAAGTTGGTCCCTATGGAGGTAATCCAATACTGAAAGGGCAACAAATGTAAAGCACATGATCCTAGATGACACTTGGTGGGATCGAGTGGAATATCTTTTGAGTTTCACTGAGCCCATCATGAGTATGATACGTTATACTGACATGGATCACCCATGTTTGGGAGAGGTATATATGATGGCATTGACTCGATGATTGAGAAAATGAAAGCCATCATCAATGCAAAAGAGCAAGATCCCAAAGAAACTTTCTTCAAAGAGGTTCAATCAATTTGTGTTGAGCGGTGGAACAAAATGACCACCCCACTACATCTTGCATTTGCATTGACTCCCAAATTTTATAGTGATGAAATGCTTGCTAAGCCATCAAGGGTACCACCGTATAGATATTCAGAAGTCAGTGAAGGGTGTAGGACAGCACTTACTAAACTCTTCCCCGATTCTGAAATGGAGGATTTAATGACAAGTGAGTTTGCTGATTTTGTAGCCTCCAATGGTCAAAGTGTTTCCGCTCTCCGTGACAAGTATAAAAAGGATTCTCATGCTTGGTGGTACCTCAATGGCCATACATCACCAAACCTTCAAACTCTTGCAATCAAAGTTTTATCGCAAGTAAGTTTCTTAATTTTTATTGCTCTCTAAATTTATATTTTTTACTATTTTATAATTGTCACCCTCTCACTTTGTGTCAATTATTCAATAGGTTCCTAGTTCCTCTTCATCTGAGCAAAATTGGAGCACATACTCCTTTATCCACTCAGTGAAACGCAACCGACTGGCAGCAAGTAAGGCGGAAGAGCTCGTTTATGTGCATTCAAACTTGCGCCTTCTTACTCATAAACAAAATGAGTATAAGGATGGGAGCACAAAGTTTTGGGATGTAGATCCAAAGCGAACTGATTTGGATTTTTCAGCTGCCACACAATCTTTACTTTCTGGGGAGTCTGATAGCCAATTTGCTGCTAGTGCAAGTGGCAGTGAGGCTGCATGTGGTTCCAGTACTCTACCTACATCATCTAATGTCAATGATGATGTTGATCTTGATCTTCCTAGTGACCCATATGATGCTATTGCTGATAATTAGTTGTGTTATTTTATTGTTGAACAGTTGAACCAATGAACAATGAATTCGATATCTATCATAACATTCAAAGTTTGACAAATGGATATTTCATATTAGATTAGACTTATAGTAAATTTGTAATTTTGTTATAGTTATATCAATATGAATCATATATGATAGTTCCAAGTTTTGTTTAGCATATGGATGATAGGTGGGATTCTAAATTTAATTTTTGTTTCTACTTATTAGACTATATATATGTATATATTTATGATTTTTACATTTTTTTGTACGGACATACCCAGCCCCCCCTTAAAAAATTTTGCCGTACCAGCGTACTGTCCCCCCGTACCCGTACCCATACCGGCAACTTAGTATTTACTTAATTGGGACTTAGCAAAATATAAAATCAGGTTCATCACATTTGAAGAGAGGATTTCCTCACATACTGTTCCGATTTGAGTTGTCCTGAAGAGAACACACTAAAATATTAACATATTCATTGAGTAGCATAACATAACTAAACCCAAAGTTGGTGGTGTTTCATACAAAAAAGAGTTATTAGTTATTACAGTTTGGCAACACACTGTCTATAAGTTGGCAAATTTACTGCTTACTCCACCTTGTGGAAAGGTCATCAAGAATACCCCCAAATTACAGCTTGAACATGGATTCACAAGCATGGAAAGGCCATCAAGAGTAATGCTTAAAAATTTATCCCAAAGAATTGTATGTTCTGTACTTTATACTTTTCTTTGGGTTGCAGACTTTTCCTCTGGATGTGTTTCTTGGTTTGCTTGTATTCAATACAGCCAGATTCTATACTGTTACTCTTTCATTTAAAACTTCATACTTTGATTTTTTGAATGTTTCTGTATTAACTTGTTCATTGAAATCTAACACTCAACACGCTTATGCATCCAAACTTTTTTGTCTAATACAAGCAAGCTTTTATTACAATAAAAAGAACATAAATATGGTAAACTTGTAATAAATTTTAATAAAAAATTAAATTAGAAAGTAATACCCAACTGCACTTAGTGGAAATCATCTTTTCCATGAAGGATTCAAAAGAGGTAAAGAACTCACAAATATAAAATGGTAACTCTGGTTGTGCAATGACCTTTCTCAAAAAATCCATCAATGTTGAGATGGATTCTGATGGCTCAAAATCAGCCTCTATTATATAATTGTCGGGAAATTGAACCCTTATTACTGTCTGTTCAATCCAAGCCAACAAACAATCACACATAAGAGTCCAAACACTGGCAAAATAATTCTTTGAGCATAGATGCAACTCAAAAACCTCAAAAAAAGTAGGTGAATAATTTCCACATTTCAACCGTCAGAAAACTTTCAAAAAGCAACTAGACTGAATGAACAAAATTCTGATATGAGCATGGTAATTGGGAGTTAATCCTTCCATCTTATCAAATCATATGCATATTTAATGTGTTAATTTTGTGTCAAGGAATCAAACCTTACCTTACTAAAATTTGTTCTGCGGGCAGCCTTTTCTGCATCTCGCAGTTTTTTAGTCTTCAAAATGTTATCTGTTACACTTACAATCATTTAGCTTGAAGGGAAAAGGTATCTACCTCCAAAAAAAAGACATCTATATTGGCTTTCAAGCAGTATTTTTCTTTACAGCCAAAACCAACAGAAAGAAAATGCTGACCATGTCTTAATCATACATGAAATCACGATTAAAATTTAGCAGCTTCAAAATAAATTAGAATTTGAATTCAAGCACCATAATAAACTGTAAATTCCAAAAAATGTGAACCAACTAAAGACTCACCTTCTTTCTTGCTTGCCATCAAACAAAAATAGTCCTCATTAGTAAACTCATAAAACTCATCTGGCTCATCTGCAAGAAAAGGCTTGTAAGTATTTCGAGGATATGTTTTGATGAAAACAACTGAACTAGCCAAGGATTGATATAGCATGTAGAACAGATATTAAGATATTTTCCAAGACATGGCATTAGTTAAAAAAAAAAGAGGCATTGTGTTTCATGGAGATAGCAGATAGGTAACTAAAAAGTGATGTGCATGAGTTTAGTCAAATTTATAGTTGCTATTAATAATTGCATATAGGCCTTTGCCTTCAACAGGGACACTCATTTTTACCTATCTGATATCAACACCTTCTGTTGATAACAACAACAGCTATCTCCATGATCCCATGAGCTATGTTTTTAGCAATTATGCTTGGTTGTTCTTAATAGTGTTACTACATTGTTGTTGGCAGTCACAAAGAAGAGATTTTTCAGTACCCTTTGAGGAGCCAAACTTCTAATAAACACTTTTTATTCCTTAAGTTAATAATAATCATTAAGATCGAAAACATCCTGCTTCTGTAAATTATTTATTTCAAGTGCTAATAGCTATTGAATTTATTCATGATACCCCAGTGGTGTCAGTAACTTTGATCATCAAGTCAATTACAATCGTCAAGGTGGATGCTAGCATAGACATGTTAGTTTTAGGATCAGACTGTAGCAAATAACAGATAAACAATTCAATGCACACAAAGAACACCTAACTACCTTGGGAAAACCTCCCTCTTGGAGGTGAAAAACCCAGCAACAAATATAAGATCTATATTAGTTAATAATCAGAAGTAATTTACAATATGCTTCAGCACTGGAAGCAATCAACAGAGAGATGAATCACAGTAGAATGATTCCTTCACACAAGAGCAGTCCAAAAGAACTTATCTGCAATATAAGTGCATGCTGACACAAGAATGAGGCGCGCTGATTCTAAGGTGAAGTTCGCTTAGCCTTGAATGGAGTTCGCTCAGTCTTCAATGGAATTCGCTGACCTCCAAAGGATGTTCGCTACCCCTGGAGTCACTCAGTGATGTTCGCTGTCATCTAGATAAGGTTTGCTGAGCTCTCAATTATGATTGCTGCCTTTAGATGAGATTCGCTGATCACTGAAGGCAATCGCTGCACTCTGATGTAATTTGCTTGATGGCAGATAGAAAGTATTCACTGAATTGTATGCCTTAACAATGATGTTGGTATTACATAAATATGAGACTCTTGCCTTCCAATTTACCTTTGGTCGGCCTTACAATGTAAGAAATTTATTACAATACAAAACTTAAAGTTGGCGCCAAAACTGAAATAGCCCTCACGTTACAAGTGATTTTAATATAGATCAGCTCCAATACGTTTTAATACAAGTTACATTCAATAGGTCTTGTCCTATCCACAAGTTACATTATATAGGCCTTGCCCTATCCACAAGTTACATTATATGGGTCTTGCCCCATTCACAAGTTACATTATATAGGTCTTGCCCAATATTCATAGCAAGCTATAATTACATGTAATCCAAACTTAGCTATAATTTCAACAAGACAAACCACCTTCTATATCTGGATTACAGTCTCTTTTACACAAGATTTTACCTAATTACCTTTGGTATTCTTCCCAATGATGCTACAAAGTAACAAATGTCACGGATTCAAAAATTTCTAAACCCCCACATAATGTATCCCCTCACCCACATAGTTAAATAACAGTATTGCTGCTGAGCATCCTGAAGCCTAATTCTGGGACAACCTGAGGCCCCACCGCCTAAAGTATCTAAAATGGAAAAAAGCAAAACCAACAAACAAGTGGGGATTAAATGCAGGTTTCCCCTTCACAGCAGTTAGAAACAAACTCTAAGAATCTTTGTTTGACTCTAAAATTTCTACAAAGCAGCTAGAGGGAACCTCCAGTAAGAGCAAACAATCTGATTCCCTTTCACAATCTGATGACAGAGCACAGACTGCCAATGTTTGCCAAACATGTTTTCAAGCAGATTCAAGGATTCAAAGTTACTTATACATTTGCCATATGTAAAAAGTATTACAGTGAGAAATATGAGGCAGTTGACAGAACAAGCTGCTCCCAAGTTGCATACCAGAAAATTCCCAGCAAATAATGTTCATGACTCGGTCATCTAAGCAGTGAATAATGTTCACAACTCAGCCATCTAACAATTTTTTTTCATAAGAAAATTGATGATAAATACAGGCAACAGGGTCAGGATTTAAGACAAGGTGAAACAGCAATAGGTGATGCCTGTAATCTAAGTCACAACATTCAAATTCAAATTCGAGTTCGTCAACCATAAAATTCAGATGAAATTCAGCACGGTAAAATTTGGAAAAAAAATTCGAATTAAATTCGCCTTCTAATAATTTTATTTATTTTTAAATAAGTAATATATCCTATAAATTATCAAAATAGTTTTAACATTATTGCCAAATAGATTTGAAATAAAATTAAAATTGCAATTTCAAAATAATGATTTTAAATGTATTATTAAATACTAAAAATTTATCATATAACAATTTTAAAATTATATTATTTAATATATATGTTTATAAAATTAATTTAATAAATATAATTATATTATATTTAATTTTGTATAATATAACAGCTTTTCAAGACAACAATATTAATCTATACCTAAATAAATATAACATTTTAAAATTTATAGAATTATATTATTTGATTTAGAGTTTTTATAAATTTTATAAAAATATATTAATAAATATAGATTATAATCTACATCGAATTCTTAAGAAAATTAAAACCTTAAAACAACTAAATCAATACACAGAAGGGAGTCGAGAGGAGAAAAAATGAAATCACGACAATAGCAGACAAGGAAAAGTAGCAGTTGCCTCTCTTGGAAAAGGTGGAGTCACCTCTCACGGGCACTGCAGCGGCAGCAAGGAATGGTATGCACTCGCCTCTCCTGGACACAATCTGCCACTCAGCACTCAAACTGGCGGAATCAGCACACAAAAATTACAAGGAAATGGCAAAATCAACACTCAGGCGTTGCATTCAACTTCCACCTCCATTTGATTTGTGCGTTTAAGGGGTAGTAGAACAACTTTTTATTAAAACAAAAAGACGCAAAACCTTAAAAATTATTCCAAAACCCTAAAAACAGTCTATCATTTTTCCGTACAAATAAATGGCAAACTTCAACCTATTTTTTATAAATATTTGAAATTTGGCTAAATTTGAATTTCATGGTTGAAATTCGCCGAATGTTGTGACACATAAGATATGCTAAAAATACTGTATAAAATCAGCACTCTGAAAATCTTGAAGAGTAGTCAGATACAGGAAAGATGTCACAAAAAAGAATGCTGCTGATTTGGCCAACTCATTTATTGCTTAAAAATCATCTTATGTTGTGGCAACTAAAGAGAGGATGTCTAAGGCCAACCAACTTGAACAGAATCGGGCCAAGCAAGCTACCAAAGTATGGGAATGGGATAACCAGCTTGCCAGGTTTAGTGCAGTTGAGAAAGACCAAAATCAAGTGTCTTATCTATTCCAGTTCATTCACTTCCTCTTATTTACCTTGTGAAAGGTCATGTTTCATACCCTAACATAGAGCCACCAAACAGGTAGTACTCTTATAGTTGTATTTATGAACTCAAAGTTATTGAGGTGAAATCAGTAGTTGTTAGGGTCTGATTATATATCAGATTTGAAAGCTTTGTAATCAGATCTTGATAGTAGTAAAACAATTTATTTAGAATTAAGTTATCATTTCGTGATTGCAATCTAGGATTTTGTTACTATTGTTGTTATGCATTGTAAAGCACTCAAAACTATCAAACAAACAAACAACAAACCATTCTGCAACTTCTGTCTAGCTCTGAATGAACATCAAAAAAATTGAAATATAGTATTTTTAAACTAAAATAAACAAGCAGATTGCAGTTACAGTGTTCCACCTGGGGTAGGACATTACATGCACCTATTACGTTTCCAAGCCAGCTCCTACATCTGACTTTCATCCTAAATCTTGAGGATTATCGAAAGAGTTACTGACCAATTTTAGAGGGACAACAGATGTAGAAAAGGTTTACACATCTTTTAGACAAAATTAATTGAAAAATAAAAAGAATATGTTTCATATTAATAAATAAGTGCAAAGTGATGAAAAATAGACTTAATTAGATTTATAAACATCATGGGAGGTTGCTTTCAACATAGCACCCATGGTAGCCTATCTGATATAAATATCTTGTTGACCATTCAGATAGCTCTCTCTGATGTCTCCATGGGTCCCCTTGGCTACATTTATCAGAGGCCTTGTACATTACTAATACACATAATGAAGACATCATTGTTTCCATATCCTACAACTCATTATTATGTTATTTTGTTTTGAATAGTGTTTCTGGAAAACATTTGTATATAGTTTACAGTGCTCTTTGCATAGAATACCTGTTTATGCTGATTTATTGTTGAAATTTGGAAACAATGGACCAGGTAGGAGTTAAAACCAACAACTCCCAGGGCATTTTTTTTACCACGGATACTAAAACTGTAAAATATGATGCTTAAACACACAATTCAAACCAAAAGCACTCTTACACTGCCTTTCATAAATTAACTAGACAAAGTTGTGGGGAACGTTACCCAGAATAATTACTGATTACCATTTGTGGAGAGCACCACACAGTTTCAGTGAATCACAACTGGTATTAATGTAAAGATTATTAACAAAATGCAATCTTTATTTCAATAGGCCGGTCCAGCACTGATATAATCCAGAACAGTGTTTATATGGAAACCTACACAGGGATTAGAAGGATAAGAGTTGATTGAAACATTCAGTATTATCTAATATCTTTAAAGAAATGCTGTCCCTCAACCATAACATGTATTGATTTATTTATAATTCAAGTTAAATATATCGGATAAGAGGAAATACATTGTGAATTGGACAATGATCTTAAGATGTGGCATATAAAACTTGGATTCTGAATGCCCTGACTGAATGAACCATTCTACAGATAAACAGACAGAAAAGATAAGAAGATCGTATCACTAGAAGCTATGTTACATACCAGGAATTTGTTTTGGGCCATTCGAATTTCCAGCCACTGGACTAACAAAAACGTGTACTTCTCGTCCCAGCTGCCCAGCCACTGATGCAAGCTTATCCTGAAAAGCATAATTGACAAAGAAACCTCACTACTCCTGAAAGCATCTCCTCTAACTTTAACAAACTCTAATAAGGATTATAGTTCACATGGCTATTGAAAATACAATTTGGCTATTCTGAATCATAAAAGGGAAATTGTTTATTAGATACTTATTTAAGAAAATGAATGAAGTTCGATAAGACATGTGACAGCAACAAGGACACCCCAAAATCTACAGAATAAATGCTCACAGCTATATGAATGGATGCTATGGCACACTAGAGTAGCCTTCAGATAGCCCAGGAAAATAAAACAATGAAGAACGACTCTAAGGAACATTTAAATATTGAGAAAAAAGTGAAGCATATGCTATGCATCAAATTACAACTGTTGAACTCTTATTTGCATAGCTATGAATCTTCTAATTCACCGATGACCAAAACACATGTATTGTCTATAGGGGATGTTGGCAAGTGTTATCTTCAATTGAAAAGGTGACCCTTCTACTAGTTGTATAGTTTGATCTATATTTACATGCATATCTTGCTACTTTGATTTTTCGTAATTTAGAATTCTAAGGTTTAGTCTTTTGACCTATAATCATTTACAGATTATATTATAATATGCAAATCCTACAGCCCAATATTACTTGGCAAAATCATTTTTCTGCAATATAAGGTTTATCGACATACATTTCCAATCATAATGTCTTAAATACTAAAATAAGAGCATCTATACATTTAACATAAACAAAAAAAATGGCTTATGAAAACTCAATCAAAAATTTTGAAGATGAAGACATAAACCAGTATTTATGGTGTAAGAATTGAATTGTAAAAGCAATTCAAGGTTATGAAAATGCATTGCCCTGAGAGTTTTCTTCCCACTATATCCAATTTCTTTTATCATTGTGGATTCTATGTTATGTGTTTTTTATTTTTTGTGACCTGATATTTTGGAAGCAATTGAGATCTGTGTAAATATGTCAGTAACACAAGTTACATCATGTAGCAGGTGTACAAAAGGATATTAATGAGGTGTGTATAAATATGTCAATCACAAAAGTTACATCAGATGTGCACGAAAAAATATTAATGAGAGGTGTACCAAAGGATATTAATGAGGTGTGTATAATATCTCAATAACATAAGTTACATCAGATGTGTACCAAAGGATTTAATGAGGTCTGTATAAATATGTCAGGAAGACAAGTCACATTATGTATCAGATGTTTCCAAATGATATATATAAAAATCAAAATAATCTTCTATGGGTCGACAGGTGCCTCATTATAAAACACGAAAGTTCATTTAAGCTAAAGTTATCTTTCCTAAAATGAAAATACAACCTCTTCCAACGCTTGTTAATTATTAAATTAAACTATTAACATCTATTTGGTTCTTGTGAGGGGCCAGCTACTTCTTCAGTTATCTGAAAAAGAATTTGTCTGCAGTGCATATGCTATTTATGAACCAAGCATCGTAATTATTGACCTATAAGACATAGGTCCCAATATTTGAAAGACCAAGAATGCTCAAAACAACCCACTCAGGCACCTTGAGTAGATCTTTGTTCACATCTAATCTTCTCCTTTTAGCACTTATATACTCAGCTCCGACCTGCAAAGAAAACATATAGAGGGTTGAATCATCCCGTGCCTATATCTTCCACTCATTTTCTTTTTGAATGTGAATTAATCAGAAGCGAACCCTTGTGATGGAAAATAAGTAATTGCATTATCAGACAGCCAGTCTAGCGACATACAATTTCTGGCTGAAATATGACAGCAAACCAAAAATAGAAGGCATCAAGGCACAATATTAATCAACCAATAAAATCAAATACACGAGGTGTTGTTACAATATAATAATCTACTAAAACAAACCTTATTGAGAAGTCATTTTCACAGACTCGACAAACCAAGACTGGAACACAAGGTGCATGCATAAAGATCAAGACAAATCCAGGGGCTTACATTTAGAATATAATGGACCGTGGTATTCAATTTACTAATTAGTACAGAATTAATAGGCACTGAATGTTCTAGACCTGCTGTAGAAGATAAGGTTGTTAGTAAATCAATCTGAGCCACAGTGCAGTAGTCAAAAGAAAGAGAATTTACTTTTCGTTGAGATAATTCTTACAGCTTTAAGTTAATTTTTAGAGATTATATTATATTACTTACAAATTTTCCACAATTTATTAATTAATATCCTTGTTTATTTGTTACCAATGTCCATATTTGTTATTAATGTTCTAATTAATATTCTTGCACCGATCTGTATTTAGAAGGAATAGACATGACCCGTAAATCTTAGTGAGGCACATAATAGGCTCAGGTCCCTTTGGAAGTAAACACAGCCAGTCAATGGTCATAAATACCAATGACCCCCTCTCCTACGTAGGGCAGATGGAACACATGGAAAGAAAATAAGAGGAATACGGGAGAGAAGGTGATTGGAAGATGGGCAGAGAAAAAGGTAGTCGAAACATTACAGTATGGGTATAAGGGTGAATTCATACGTTGGTGTTTCACATTATTAATAAAACTTGATTTTGGTTAATGCAATTAATATGGTTAATACAATAATACAGTTAGTATATTACAATATGATAATATAACAAGGTGCTGCTAATATAATATGATACACAGTTAAAATTATTAATGTGATACAAGATAATGATAATAGAATCTGATACAATATTGTTAAATAGTATCAATGTAATACAATATTGAAATGACATATAATAAAATATAAATAGCATAAAATGGTGACTAACAATACAAGACAATATAATGTTCTTAATGACACTGTGAACACTGAATATCACTCTGAGGAATGGGCTTGGCAAATATCAATTACTATCATAATTTGTACGTTTTATCATTGTTGGAATTGTGATAGGGGGAACTGCTGTACAAGGGTACCCTACATGATCATATGAGTGGGGGAACTGTTATGAAAGACACCCTACACAATCATGTGAGTAGGGCAACTGTTATGAAAGACACCCTACATGATCATAATTAGTAGGGGAACTGTTGTACAAGACACCCTGCATAATTAAGCTCGAACAGTTAAACAAGACACCCTATCAGCCCTGTATGATAGCATATAGTGTTGAGGTTGGCTCAATCATAAATTACCACTGATTCTGTTACATAAATCTCTTTATGCTTTACTTAGTCATTTCTGCATATAGCATTGACATGGTTATTTCTTTATGTAATTTGTATGTATCTATCTGACCCTGTTTTGCAGGTTATCTACAGCAGAGGCTAAGGTACTTCTCTAAACCCGTAACCTAAGAACTGGGAAAAAACCACAATAAAAGCACTTAATAAATAGGGGACATTACAAGTGGTATCAGAGCATGATTCTGCCAGCCTGCGGGGCAAAACTATTTTGACAATCATTCTCTTAAGAGAAACAACGCATTCCTATATGTGTAATGTGTGTTAAGTATGCTTACTCCATGTGTATTTTATATGAATTCTTTTGCCATGATTTGTGTTGCTTCAGATCTGATATGTTTTCAGTATATGTGTTTTATATGTATGCCTTGTGACTTGCATGTATTTATGTGTTCGCCTTGCAATTGATGTGTCCTCAGCATGTTTACTCCATGAGTACCTTTCAAATGTATGCTTTATGCTTTACACATGTATGCTTTACGTGCCTTCAAGCGCGTGATTCATGTCTTATGTGTATTAATGTGTTTAATTCATGTCTTACATGTATTCATGTGTATGATTCATTCTTTATGTATGTTCATGTGTATACTTCATGCTTCAAGTGCATTAACTGTACACTTCATCCTTCAAGTGTATTCATTGGCATGCTCCATGCTTCAAGTGTATTAATTGTATACCTGTTGATGTGTTTTTCATGCACATGCGAATACAAAATAAAATACTTTAAGTATCTTATCCTCTCTTGAACAAAGTTATTCGAATGCTGAAGATTTGCCTAAGGATCAATCGAAATAACTCCAAGGTTCTTATATGTAGGGTCTCTACGTGTGGATAAGCTATGTTGGTGTGATGTGATTCTGCTGGATTCACAAGGGGACTTACATTTGATTGCCTAAACGCTTAATCTGCTGGAACTTGAGTCCTATCTACTCACTGGGAGATAAAGAAATAGCAAAAAGGTGTAGGGTTTAGAGAATCTACTCTAGGACTTAGAATGTAAGAAGATGGATGAACGACTAGGTGGAGTCCTACTGGGCTAGGTCTCACCATCAACAAGAACAATCTGACACCAGCTCAATGCAATCTTCTAAGGGACGCTTTGAATATGTTCAAATCATTACCATCAGACATTGATCACCATTCAAGTTAATGCATGAACAATAGACGCATAACAATTTGAAGTTAAGCTCATTCAATGCCAATTGACCACGCAGGGCCCACTTACAATCAGTAAGAGGCTAGTGGTATGGATTAGGCGGATTCCACACGAGGGCATTCAACAATTTTCTCCATTCAATCTAATTATCTACCATCAAACTTGAAGATCCAACAAGAAACCATGCATATTGCAAGAAACAACACATTTCACCTTAACTTCAATGAAAAATGAGGTTTATTTACAATTTTGGACAGCAATCTCTTGCCTTCTCCTCCTACTCTACTCTAATTGCTTATTCTACTAACTACTCACTATTGACTATTAGCTATTCTAACCTCTATTAACCTTTACAAATGAAGAGCCAGAGCCTTATATAGAGAGCTTTTACATTTCAATGGCTCCGATTGATTTATAACCAATGGCTAGGATTTCAAGATGTAAACCCTAATTAGGGTTTGCTACAACAAACTCCTTTAGCCAATGAAATAATTACATTCAATATATGCGAACCAATAGATGCCAGGGGTAGGTACATCAGAGTTTGTGTCTTCACGTATAAGTGTGGTTCACTGAATCTGGACATGCTGATGTGGACCTATCTGACTGGAGGAACAGTGACCGGGATGCCACCTTGTCTGGTACTTGCTTAATCAAGGAATGTCGTATCTCTTTTGACACTCAATGTGATGATGATGAGAAGCTAGCTTTGATTAACTCTTCTAGAACTATTTGCTTCTTTGATCATGTCCAACGTACCATTGTACTAACCTTGGTTGATCCTCCTTTGTCCCTGATGTACTTGATGAATAGCGTACCTCTCCTTGACTCTCTTGTGTTTGATGAAACCTCCTCTTGATTTTGGATAATGGTGATAGGAAGTCATGGTCAAGTCACCTTCTCTAGTAGCTCATCTCGCCTTGAAATGTTTGTATGATCCCTCCTTTGACATTTTGTGATCTCTTAAAGTGGTAGAATGAAGATCTTGAGGATAACTTGTTCTATTGCTTGCAATTCCTTGAACATTTGAAGTCCTTCAACTTAGAAGCACTTTGAGTCTTCCTCCATGCATTTGAGGTGTCCTTGATGATGATCTGCAAAACAAACAAAGGATGGTGTCAAGTACGTATGATATATTCACCCTAACATGGTATTTCTCACTTCAAACCATCAACAAGAAGGCACTAGGATCAATTTCGCTCTGGACCCTTTGGAAGATACATGAGCGAATTAGGAGTTGTTTCAAGTTCTCACTTTTCAAATGAAAACACTCTCAAATTCATAGTTCTTAGGATTGTTCGAACACTAGAATCACCTTTAAGAAGACCTTCAACACAATTTCATTAGCTAAACCCTCTCTCCCAAGGAATTTCGCTCTGGACCTTTTGAGAGGTACGTGAGCGAATTAGCTTCTTTACTAGCTAAATTTACTTATTGCCTTTCTTTTCGTCATTTTGGCCTTAGATTCCAATTCTTTCATATGAAGATATCATTATTTTGACCCCCAAGAAGACCTAGAAGAGATTTCGCTTGGGTACCTTTGGAAGGTACATGACCTCAAAGAAAATTCGCTCTGGACCCTTTGAGAGGGTCAGAAGAAAATTTGCTCCTTTAAGCTCAATTCACACTCCTTTTCACTTAGCTTCATCTTAGACTTGACTTTTGAATCCTTTTCCCACCATAACCAAGTCAATTTGTCCTCTATTTGGCTCAAAATGAGATTGATTCAATGTCTTAGGTGAGATAGGAGGTCCCCTAAAGGATTTCACTCCTGTACCCTTGGAAGGGTCAAGAGCGAAATTGAGGCATTAGGCTTGGATGTCACTCAAATACTCATTCTTTCACCTTTATCCACATTGATTTGGCTTTAGCTCATGCTAGGAAATCACTCTAAGGGGTTTTCTTGCTCAAAAGCTAAGGTCAAACATCAAGTTTTACAAATTCGCTTGTGTACCTTAGAGAGGTACATGACCTTCTAATGAAATTTGCTCTAGACCCTTTGAGAGGGTCAGGAGCAAATTTGGCATTTATGTTCAAATTCCTAACATTTTCATCACTTCACTTTGTTGCAATTCTCTTCAAAGGCATGTATACATCAATCCTCTCTCAATCACGCCATAGGAACAAAGATTTTGGCCCAAACAAGGAGCAAAAAGTAAGATTTAAGGAAATTCGCTCATGTCCCTTTGGAAGGGTCAGGAGCGAATTTGGCCATCTTGGTCAAATTCCTAACATTTTCATCACTTCACTTTGTTGCAATTCTCTTCAAAGGCATTGATAGGTCACTCCTTCGATTAGGGTTGAGAAGCAAGGGTAATGGTCTAAGCTAAGACCAAGGGAGGAGATCTAAGGAAATTCGCTCTGGGCCCTTTGGAAGGGTCAGGAGCGAATTTAGCTCTAGGGCTTAAATTCTCGAATATACCTTAAGTCTTCAGGCTCAAGCTTCATGTCCTTGCTCTTCTACTTTGATTACAACGAAATCCTTTCAATGCTTTGGGTGAAAAAGGTCTTTGAAGAATTTCGCTCCTGACCCTTTGGAAGGGTCAGGAGCGAATTTGGAGGATTAGTCTTAGATATCATTCAAACATTCATTCTTCACCCTTATTCACGTTTTCCTCACGTTAGATTAAATTAAGAAGTCCCTTTTAGGGGTTCCCTTACTCAAAATACTTGATCAAAAACAAGTCTTGACAATTTCGCTCATGTACCTTAGGGAGGTACAAGGTCCTTTAGAAGTTCGCTCCTGTCTCTTTGGAAGGGTCAGGAGCGAATTTTGCTTCTTGAGCTCAAATTCTTCATGTTTTAATATTCAAACTTGTTTCAACTCATTCGCAAGGCCTTAGCATTCTCACTCAAACCATGGGAAGAATGTTCATGATCCAAACTGGGGGGCAAGAGAAGAGCCTAAGGAAATTCGCTCTTGTCCCTTTGGAAGGGTCAGGAGCGAATTTTGCAATAATGCTCAAATTCTTGACTTTCTCTCCAAATTACCAAGTCTAAGTTTGTCCAAAGGCATCCCCAAGGGTGAATTCATGCTAATCTTTCTCAATTAATCATTCGGATTTCATCCAAATTAGGAGGGCAATGGGAGTTTAGGAGGAATTCGCTCTTGTACCTTTGGAAGGGTCGAGAGCGAATTTGGCCCTCTAGCTCAAATTCTCCACCCTTGCTCAAGTTTTCATGTTCAAGTTTCAACATCATGCTCCTCCTAATGGATAGACAAGTATATTTGCATCAAACAAGACCTTGAAGTGCAAGAATCTAAGGTAGTAATCTCTTTCTCAAGAAATTTGCTCATGTACCCTTGGAAGGGTCAGGAGCGAATTTGGCCTTTTAGCACAAATTTCTCTTCATCTTGTCAAACTTTCAAGTCTAGACTTGATCATCAGGCATTTTCTAAGGGCAAATAGGTCAGTTCCATGCCAATCAAAGCCTAGAAGTAAAAGGACTTCATCAAACTAAGTGAAGAAATCTTTAACTCCCTCCATTCTCTCCTTCATGATTGCACTTGATCTTTACTTCATCATCCTAATCAAGACTTAACCCCAAAAGTAGACCAAGGCCAAACCTAAAGAGGGCTTTCAAAGAGACCCTGACCTGGACCACCTACTGACCCACTTCAATTCAAGCAGACCCTCCTATCCTAATGAGCTCTCTGGCAACCCCTTAATGCAAAGATTAATAGCACAAACCTAAAAGACTAAGCTAAGAAAACTAACCTAGAAGGCAAAAAGCAAGGGTCCCCATTTGCAATGGAGCGATGTGTGAATATGTCACAACAATACCTCATGCCTCAAGTGTATTCATTGTATGCTTCATGCTTCAAATGTATTCCCTTATATGTGTTGTAAGTACAATTAATACTCTATGCTCCCTAACTTAAATAAACTCATGGGTGTACTTCATGCTCTATGTTCTATGTGTGCGCTTCATGACTTATGTGAATTCATTACAAGCTGTAAGTATATTCAGGTGTACACTTTATGCTTTGTGCATCACGTGTGTATGATTATGTATTCATGTCTTACATATATTCAAAAATGTTATTCATGCCTTGTGTGTATTCAAGTGAGCAATTTATGCCTTGCAAGCATTCTTGCTGTATTCGTGAAAATAATTCATGCCTTATGAGTGTATACTTCATGCTTAATGTATGTGCTTCATACGTGTATTCATGCTCTACCATGTATTCAGGCGTATGAATCATACCTTACATGCTTTGTATGAGTGTTTTTGCCTTAAGTGTACTTATATGTATACTTCATGCTCTATACCTTATGTATATGTAAGACTTATTCTTTACATAGCTGCTTCATATCTTATGTGCATTATTTCATACTTACGTATACAATCCATGTCTTATGGAATTTATATGTGTTACTTCATGCCTCATACGTTTACCTTATGCAATGTGTATTCACATGCCTTTAAGTGAGTTCATGGGCATACTTCATACTTCATGCATTGAACGCTTCATGCTTTGCATGTATTTATACCTTATGTGTATACTCCATGTTTTATGTGCTTTGTGCTTTACATGCTCCATGTTTGATGTATTAAATTTATGCATAAAGTGTTTCATTTATATGATTTGTGCCCCTATGTGATGTGTACGTTTCATACCTTACATGTATTTAAAGGTATTGTTTTGTGCATGTATACTACAAGCCTTGTGTGAATGACTTAATGTGCAGTTACGTGTATTACTTCATACCCTACTTGGATGCTTCATGTCTTACATACTTTTTTTTCTTCATGCCTTCCGAGTGTTTATTGTGTACCCATAGATATGCTTTGTATCTATCGAGATTGCTTTCAGTATTTTTAGCATGAGAGAAATTTGGGTCTTGTATGGATGCTTCTTATATGTTTCGACGTGATTATATCAAGTGTGAATGTGCCTTCCTTGAATATGCTTAGTATGCTTAATATATACTTATCAATGTTCAAGGACTATACTCTAAATGGGGTGTATGATAAGCAAGATCCACCTTTGTAAAATGAGTCTCATACTCCTAACATAGGAGCTACCGAAACTAATGGGGAGGAAAAAGGGTGTGAGAGTGTGGTTGCTATCTTTTTAAAGAAGAAATAAAAATAAAAATGAAACAATGAATCATTATAGTCAATAAGAAAGAATCTAAGAATATGTGTATTGTGTGTATACTCATATATGCTTCGTGTCTTCATACATTCAAGTGTATACTACATGTTTTCAAGTGTATTCTCCGTGTTTGCATATTTTCAAGTGTATGCTTCGTGTTTGGCTCTATGTTTTTAAGTTAATATAGAATATGTGAATAACAAGAAGAAATGAAAAAGGATATGGATTTATTTTGAAAACATTGCATTCAAGGTCATAGATGTGTGCCATGTTTCTAATCCTCATGCATAAGTTCTTGCCTTACCGTAAGAGATATCTCTGATGAAGAATAACTTGTCTTAAGTAGCACAGCGGAAGGAGGATTACGGATAGATCTCTATGATCATTCAATCATTGCTTGAGGACAAGCAATCTTGAGTGGGAGGGACTGTAATGTCCCGTATATTTTGTTCATTTATATATTTTATATATATATTTGTTCATTTTATGAATTACTTTAATCAATTCAATACATTATTATTAAAAAGATTATTATTATTATTCCCAAATTAATGTTAAAGAATTATCCACAATTTATTAAATAACTAAATATATATTATAAATTTACAAAGTTTATTATTAATATTATATTACTTACAAATTTATACACAATTTATTAGTTAATATCCTTGTTTATTTGTTACCAATGTCCATGTTAGTTATTAATGTTCTAATTAATATTCTTGCACCGATCTGTATTTAGAAGGAATAGACATGACACGTAAATCTTAGTGACGCGCGTAATAGGATCGGGTCCCTTTGGGAGTAAACGCAGCCAGTCAATGGTCATAAATACCAATGACCCCCTCTCCTACGTAGGGCAGATGGAACACACGGAAAGAAAATAAGAGGAACACGGGAGAGAAGGTGATTGGAAGATGGGCAGAGAAAAAGGTAGTCTGCAGTCATACTGCCCAAGAAACATTACGGTATGGGTATAAGGGTGAATTCATACATTGGTGTTTCACATTATTAATACAACTTGATTTTGGTTAATGCAATTAATACTACCAATACAAAATTAATATGGTTGATACAATAATACAGTTAGTATATTACAATATGATAATATAATAAGGTGCTGCTAATATAATATGATACACAGTTAATATTATTAATGTGATACAAGATAATGGTAATAGAATCTGATACAATATTGTTAAATAGTATCAATGAAATACAATATTGAAATGACATAATAAAATATAAATAACATAAAATGGTGACTAACAATACAACACAATGCCCATTAATGGGTCTATGAGAGTTAATCCTCCTTCCAATCCAAGGATAGAACTGATTAAGGAATGGCGACCCCCTGAAAATTGATGGATCAAAGTAAATTTTGATGGAGCATCACATGGTAATCCTGGACATTCGAGTGTGGGATGTGTTGCGAAGGATAGTGAAGGGAAATTGCTAGCTCTTGGGAGACTTTGTCTTCCTGATGGTTCAAATAATGATGCGGAAGTTCAGGCCACATTGCTGGCCATTCAGCTTGTTAAGGCTCTAGGAGTTTCGAGAATTCACATTGACGTTGACTCCCAAATAATTGTTCAATCTATCATTAAAGGAAGAGCCCAAAGCTGGAAACTTGACAAAGAGATTAAGCGCATTGTTAACCTCCTCGACTCCTTTCAAGAATTCAAAATTTCTCATGTCTTGACAGAGGGTAACTTCGACGCAGACCGGTATGCAAATGAAGCTGGTGAGATTATATTTGACCCCCCTATAACGGCTAGTTTCTAGCTGAGTCATTGCCATGTCGGATGGCTCATGGATACAGCTTGCCACCCCGCTGGACCCGGGCAATTTTGACATCTAATGCATCTCAGGAAGAAGATTTATCAAGATCAGATTTATCTGATCGAAGTATGCGGTAGGATTCCCAAAGTGGTTGACAGCGAAGCGAGCTACTACGGTCGATGGGAAGTCTATCCACAGTGACAGGGAGTAAATGAAGATTCGGTCCTTCCCACGCTTGCCAACGTGAGGCGTACTTCATATTAATGACGCCTCGAAAGCGGGATGAACATTTTGGATTCTTAAGTAAGCCAAGGAGACATATGGGGTGCGGGTTGATAATTAAATTTATGCAGTGTTGCGTAGGTGATGACTATGAGGAAAGATGGAGCCGAACTTTTCCTTGGTGCCATCCAAAACCATGGTGGCTTTTTGGGGGCAGGTTTCTGATGAACGATTGTCCAATGTCTTCTTCTTTGAAGACCCTGAATTCATGGCCAATGTGAAACTGGTTCTAGGTGAAGAGTAGATTCGAGCACACTTTAAGTATCGGACGAATGTCGATATTGCTTCTCTATTCGCGGCCTAGTGCTAGAATTATTGTGAAAGGAGAGAGTTAAGTGAGTGGTGGAGTGTTGTCTGAAGGAGGAATGGCGGGGGAACTTATACAACTTCCTCAGGTTGTCGTGGGGAGATGGTTTTATTTGCCCAGATGGAACATGCCTACACGTAAGTGAATTCCTACCTCCAAAACACCCATATTTCATTTGGAGCGCTACTTGAAGCAAGGAGATTCGAAGAGTCACGGCACAAGCAGGTATGTGAGGGGTGGTGGAGTTTTTGGAAGCGCAAGCATGAGAAGCAGTGGGTAGGGAGATTGCCAAATGGGGTCCATTGGGCTCGGCAGCTGCGGAAGGAAGCACTTAATCAGCACCAAAGAGGAAGCAAGGAAGGCCAAGCAAGTCCAAGCGGTGCAAGCCCAAGCGCACCATCTGGATAGGCTTTCCTCTGGAGGAAGAAGACGATCTGGATGAGGAGGAACCAGTCGAGGCTAAGCTGTGTGGGTCGAGCAATTCCACGGAGTTAGTCCCTGTGTGATGATTATGTTTCTTGTCGTTTGTATGGTCGGTATAATCTATAGGGTCTGTGTTTTGTCAGAAAGGTTTTTTTTTGTTTGACATATTTCTATATGGTTCTGTATGGTTGGGGGTTAAGCGGTTTCTTCCTGTATGGGTGGTTTTATGACTTGATACCAGGACGTTGTAATCAATGTTTTACATATATATATATATATATATATATATATATATATATTCACCGAGCAAAAAAAGACAATACAACACAATATATTGATCTTAATGACACTGTGAATATCACTCTGAGGAATGGGCTTGGCAAATATCAATTACTATCATAATTTGTATGTTTTATCATTGTTTGGAATTGTGATAGGGGGAACTGTTGTACGAGGGCACCCTACATGATAGGGGGAACTGTTGTACAAGGGCACCCTACATGACAGGTGTGAACTGTTGTACAAGGGCACCCTACATGATCATATGAGTAGGGGAACTGTTATGAAAGACCCACTACACAATCATGTGAGTAGGGGAACTGTTATGAAAGACACCCTACATGATCATAATTAGTAGGGGAAATGTTCTACAAGACACCCTGCATGATTATGCTCGAACAGTTAAACAAGACACCCTATCAGCCCTGTATGATAGCATATAGTGTTGAGGTTGTCTCAATCATAAATTAGCACTAATTCTGTTACATAATTCTCTTTATGCTTTACTTAGTCATTTTTGCATATAGCATTGACATGGTTATTTCTTTACGTAATTTGTATGTATCTATCTGACCTTGTTTTGCAGGTTATCTACAGCAAAGGCTAAGGTACTTCTCTAAACTCGTAACCTAAGAACTAGGAAAAAACCACAATTAAAGCACTTAATAAATAGGGGACATTACAATCAACTTGATTGATAAATTGAGAATAGATTTACAGAATTCTTTAGGCATAGACTATGGAATTATTTGAGTATTTTAGGGATTGAAGTCTCTCTACAGAAATGCACTCGATATATATATACATGTGTGTGTGTATGTATAAACATTCATATAAAATATTATGTGTATATATATGTTTATATCTATTGTGTGTGCATATGTATATGTACACTTGATATATATATGTGTGTGTGTGTACACACACACACACACACGCAAATATATATATGTGTGTGTGTGTGTGTGTGTGTGTATACACATACATATAAATGCATGTGTATATATATGTTTATGTATATGTATATGGGTGTGTACACACATCTATAAATGTAAATGTGTATGTGTATGTGTGTAAGTCTATATATGTATATAAAGTTTCTATACAAAAATGCAGTCTTAATTTTTTGGGTGTGGGTATGTACATTATGGGAGCAAAAAAATGGAATAAATCATGATTAACCATGTTTAATCAATGTTTGGGGCTTGGGCCACAATAGGTCAGTTGTGGGATTTTTTTTAAATTTGAATTATTCAACATTGATGTTTTTCCCCTTTTTCAAGTGTTCAAAATATATAAACACAGTGTTATGTATGTGTATATAAATCTATATGCATGTGTGTACACATCATAGAAGCAGAAATGGGAATAAAACATGATTAACTGTGTTTAATCAGCACTTGGCACCTGGGCCATAACAGATCAGGCTAGCAAAACCATAGATGGAATACTCGCAAAGTACTCAGCAAGTTTTGAAAAACTCGCGAGTTTTTTTGCTCAGCGAGTATTTACAATTTTACGCCATTAACTCGCACAAAAACTTGGCGAGTCTCTAGCAAAAACTTGGCTGCATAAAAAAAAGAGGCCCAAACATGTCTAAAAATTATCTAATTATTTTTTCAAGTCAGTCTCATTCTCTTCATCAGAATATATACATGAGATCTAACATTTAAGTATAAGTCACATTTCAATATAAGTCCTTTCTTATATTTAAATGTTATATTTCATGTATATATTCTGATCAAGACAATGAGACCGACTTGAAAAAAAAAATAGATAATTTTTAGACATGTTTGAGTCTCTTTTTTTATGTAGCCAAGTTTTTGCTAGAGACTTGCCAAGATTTTGTTAAAAAAAAGGGGCCCAAACATGTCTAAAAATTATCTAATTTTTTTTTCCAAGTCAATCTCATTCTCTTCATGAGAATATAAACATGAAATATAACATTTAGTATGAGTATGAGTTATATTTCATGTAAGTATTGGCACGATGTTTAAGAGTGGTTTCAGATCTCTAGGAGTTATAATGCAAATTCTAGGTTTTAGAAGATCTTTTAAATTTTCAGACACAGTCAAATTTCAATAATCAGTAGGCTCCTATTTGCATTCTCTCGCTCTCTCTATCTCACTCACTTTATCTGCCTTGAATTTTAGACCTATATATCTCCCTATCCCTCTTCCTCTATCCCTTCTCTCTACCACTCTATCTCACTTTCTCCTCTCTCCCCCAAGATCTAGACCTATCTCTCTACCTCTCACTCTCTCACCCTCAAGCCCTCGGGAGAGGTACTACCCTCAACCTCATTTTGACAAGGTGGAGGAGCCACATTGGACTCCTAGGACTACAACCTCTAGTTCTATCTCTCCCCTGGTTTTCACTAGAGCTGGGAAGAGGAAGATGTAAAATGTTTTGATGTAGTATTTACTTTTAGTTTTACAAAACAATTTGCTATTTCATTTTGTTTCGGTCTATCAGCCATCAGCATTCCACAAGAGGATGCCATTTTGTACCCAATTTGCATTTGCATTTAAATCAATCAAATATCTAGACTCAACTTGTTTCTTTTGTGTACTCATTTATGGACTCATTATTGGAAGCATCTCCTCATTGATTTTTGCAAAAAAAATGCATTTCTAATTAAATTTAAGCAATTTTTAAGTTGTCAAGAATTTTCCGAGTTTTTTTTTCGGGCCTTGGCTAGTTTTTGCTTTTGGCAAGTAGTTCAACTATGAACAAAACTTTGACCCAATCAAACCTAGGTTTTTTAAAAACATGGGTGATTCAATAATGTGTTTTTTCCCATTTTTTTTAAACTTCCATTTTCTAGGGTTTAAGGTAAACTTTGCCCTTCTTTTTCCAATTTTAAACCCATATTATAAAATTCCATTTACACTTTCAATTTGCCATGTCAATGCTATGTAAATGTAATCCTATCATAATACACATGCATATACAAATATATTTATTTACATATATATGCCATATGTATATATTTGTGTGTATACCTATGTTACTAGTTTGGCCCTTGCAAAACCCAAGTCACAATCTAGTCTGGCCCGAGCATGGGTCCGGATTCGATTCAACTATGGGTTCAAGCAAGGTCTCGTCAATTCCTTGCAAGTTCATCTCGAGTGAACTCAAGCAAACCTAGGGAAAATTTGGCAAGTACCAATGCTAATTCGCCCAGTTTTTTTCTTTTTTTTACACTAAAAAGTTCAATTTGCCCCCTAACCCTAAAACATGGTTAGAAAACATCCAAAAGGAAAGCAAACTCATTTTTCATATTGTCAATGAAAAACAAAAAAAATATCCTCCATAGCTAAACTTTTTTCTTACTTGCCATTGCACAAATAGAGTTGAAGATTGATCGTTGAACATTCCAAGTTGGTTCTTATGCTATTCCTACATGTTGTGACCATTCACATGTCACCCCATTGCGAATGGGGACCGCCTTTTGCTAATAGTTTTAGATCTCAGGCAGTTTGGTAGCAGTCTAATCTCTCTTTAGGTTGGGATGAGTCATAGAAGCTCTCAAGGGATTGAGTGATGAATGGAGATCAAAGTCAATCATCGAATGATGTCTCAGATCAAGTCAAGATGTTAACCAAATGAAATTCAAGGCCAGAGCTTAGAAGCCAAGAACAAGCAAGGAAGTAGGAGCAATTATCAAGCAAAAAAGCATCAAACATGCCCAAGCCTTCACTTGGATCAATTAAATGAAGACAATGCCTTAGCAAGAGTAGAAGGATTGGCTAGGTCCAATGTTCCTAACCAAAGTGAAGAGTCCCTCATGCCTCCAAATCCACAGCATTCGTCACTGCTCAAGATCCATGGCATGTTCCTCACGCCTTCCATTCCATGGCATGTTACTCTCCTTCCCAAATCCGCGACCTAGCAATATGACTTGAAATTGTTTGAAAGTTTGGATTTGATTGCTTTGGCAAATCAAGGAAGAATGTTATTTGAAGTTGACTAAATGTGAGAAAGTTTTGAATGTTGAAGGGAAAACAATGACAATTGACAATATCCCTCATGCCTTCCATCCCACGGCATATCCTTGGCAAACCCTCCTTATCCACCTCCCATCCCCAGAACCTTCCTTGCATCATCAAATTCACAGCACATCCCTCACCCATCCTTCCCTATAGCATCCCTTATGTCTTCCAATCCACGGCATGCCTTATCCTCCAAAATCCCCGATCCTTCCCAAGAAAAATCCCTCACTCCTTCCCAAGGCACATGCCTTACCACTCAAAATCCACAGCATATGCCTAGCACCCTCAAATCCATGACAAGGCATGAAGGTAAAGTTTGGTGCTAAAGGTGAAGAAACAAGCCGATATTTAAGCAAGGCGTTTCATTTAAACATGACTATTGGAGTTTAAATTCAAATAAATAAAATAAAACATTGCAAATATCAGGTCGGCCTTTTACATGGGAATTCAAAATTTGCAAATCATTAAATAGAAATGAAATTGAAAGATCAAGTCGGCCTTATGAGGAATTTGAAAGGCCAAAGGACATATCCCTTCAAGTGATCAATGCCTATTTAAGATGGTTGATCATTTCATTTGATCAACCATCATTAAAAAACGATTTGTCTCTGTTACTCAGCAGCGATCTTCTCCATTGAGAAGCGAATTTAATTTCAGAAGCAGCGGATTCCATCTTTTGTAGGCGAATTCCATCCTAGGCAAGGCGAATTTGATTTGCAGCCAGTAGACATAAATCCTGAGATCAGCAAATTCTTCCATTGGAGCTGGTGAATCTATTACTCAGCAGCAATCATCCACAACAAAATCAGCAATTTTGATCTGCAATTAAAGCAAAAAACAGCAACTTTCATTCTTCAATTAGCAAACCTCTCATACATTTGCAAATTCCAAAGTTGCCACAGCTATCATTGAAGCGAATTTTAAAAAATTGAAAAACAGAATTTAAACATAAGCTTTTTAAGCAGTCACCTACAGGTCTGATTTTGACATTTTGATCATTTTTTTCATCAGAACCAGGTCTGATTTTATGATGTCATAGTCACAAATCAGGGTTTCGAAGGACTTAGAGAGATAAAATTCCTTTCAAACATTTGTTTTCAAAACCCTTAATTTGCTGATTCATGTTCTAATTGAAATTCATTGTAATTAATGATCATCTTTTGAGCAAAGTCTTATTTTGAGAGTCTAGGGTTTTCGTAGCAGCACCTAGGGTTTAGGCAAGATATTGAATTTTGAGCTTTTAAGGAGTAAAATGCTATCCTAATTGGTGAATTATAATCTTATACGCATCAATTACCTTCAAACCCCTAACTTCAGCAACTCTCAAAGGTAGAACATGGTAGCCCCAAAGGCCGGAGGTGTCACAAGGCAAGCTCTCATCAAGAAGGATTCGAGAGGGATGTTACCTGAATCAAAGATCACATCACTATGGGTGAATGTTGGAGACACCAACTTGGGAAAGATTGACATGAAGAAATTTCAAGGTCCTTTGTACACAAGCAAACCTTCTATAGTCTCAATGAACTAATGGTTGAATGTGCCAAACACTATGATGCTAACACAAGAAAAATAATGGCACTAGACGGCAAAGTCTTGGAATTCTTATCAAAAACTGCCATCAGCAAGGCACTGAACATACTGGAGCCTAAGGATATGATATACAAGAATAAGGAAGCAGCGCTGGCAATCTATGAGGATGACCCTAACAAGTGCTTAGGCATCATCAATAAGTTGTGCTATTAAAGGCTAGGCCATCCCTTTGCAAAGTACCTAACAAGCTTCATCGAACTGACTTCAAGGAAGAGTTTAATGATTTGATCACCTTGCTCAACAGAATCATGGGAAATCATCATGCTTCCTCATTCAAGAATTGGATGTTCTACTTCATGGAAGCAGTGACAACAAGAAAAGAAAAGATCAATTGGGCAAAGATCATAAGCAACAACATCAATCTACAACTAAGAAGACTAGAGCGCACCAAGCAGTTTTATATGAGTTCCTACATCATCTACTCACTACCACGAGCCTACAAGCATATAAGATTGATGTATAGAGGCCCAATGGAAAACGGAAAAGGAGAAATAAGAGTATGTGAGAACAACACACAACTGCACTTCCATAACAAGGCACATTTCCGGAGAGTAAATGATTCTTTCTCCATGCATATAACAAGAAAGTCGCAAGGCGGCATCCATCAAAGGTTATCCCCGCAGGCACAGGAATTGGTGAAGAAATATGGTCCTTGGTTCATTCAATTTCCCAAGTTCACCTACATAAGAGTTCAAGGATGCTTATCCCCACCATGCAAGCTTCCATGCTATCCTACCAACAAGTTGGTGTTGTTGGAGCTCATGAGACAGTTGGTCACATACAACAGGATTCAAAAGAATAAGCATAAGATTGGGATTTCCTTTCCTATTTCAGTTGGATAGTCATTGGAAATATGTCCATCCCTGCAAGCAGCTAAGAAGTCAGAGGAGATGAGATTCTATCCCCTTACTGAGTATCCTTCATGAACTAATTTTGATCCATATGACAACATGAGAAGGATAAATGGCAGCAGGCACAAGCACAGGCCGCACATAGAGGACTATTGGATGAACGCCAAAGATGACTTTGAGATTAGAAAGAGGATGTTCTCCAGGTTGCCTATAGATATCATCAAGATATATAGAGTGTTCTCGATCCCAGATCAAGTAAAGGATGATGGAAAGTGCCTCCAGCGTGCTTATGAGTAAGAAAAGGACAAAGAAATAGAAGTCAACTAGATTGATGTGGAGGTCACCGATTTGAATGAGCTAATGAAACCCATTGTGACTTACACACAAAGATGGGTAGATAGCCAAAGTAACAAATTGAAGAATCAGAATGCCCAACTTACCTTTGATATGATGGGAGATCCGGATTTGTCAAATGATGAAACAAAGAGCACAAGCATGAGCGAAAATACCAGTCGGTCAACTCAACCTAGGAGCTCCAAAAGAAAAAGAAGTCACAAAAAGGAACCAAAGCAGAAGAAGCAAAGGACAAGTGCAAGTCATCCTTCTACTAGCACCTCTTTCATCCATGAGTTCGTAAGGAACGAGACTACCATCAATGAAGGGCAATCATCCTGGAAGGTAGGCAGTGATCAAGGTGTGAATGAATCACTGGAATCTACTATACGTAACAATCAAGGTGATAAGGCTAAGGGAAGGCAACCTCGAGTTCAAGATCCTCCAGCAATGCAAGAACAAGTTAAAGACAATAAGGTTGTCGAGGATGAGTACGTGAATTTTACGAATGAAGATGAAGATGAGACAACTTCTCCACCCCGTGTAGATCAGCAAATCAAGGAGATACAAGTAGAGAAGGAGTGATCTACCATTCCGGCATGGCTAAAAGAAAGAATGAACAAAGAAGTGATAGTCACTGAAGAAGAGACAATTGATAACTTGGATGACTTCTTGAATAGGATTGGTTAGACAGAAGAGAAGAAGGCTACCAAGATTTCAAAGATCACAATAGATAGTGCAGGATCCCAAATCATACAAATAGCTACCCCAAGAGTAGACAAGCCAGAAGATGAGATCACTGCCAATGAGTATGATCTAGAAACAATTGAGCTAGGTCCTCCAACCAATAAACAGGCAATGGAATATTTGAATGATATGGTAAAGACACTCCAAGATTTATTGAAGATGGAGTTGGAGAAAAACAAGAAGCTTGAGAAGGAGATGAATGCCTTGAAGAATTGTGTGGCAACTAAGGAATCCCATAAGGCAGGTTGATCCTTCAAGCATGCCTTCATCATTGCTTCCATCGGATATAGTTGATGGTTTAGAAGAGATGAGGAATAACTCCCAACAATTGAAAAGATGGATTGACAGTTCCTCCACCAAGGCCAATGCATTTGTGGAAGAGCTAGTAAGCATATTTGAAAAAGTTTATGGTGTTCTTGACAAGACTCAAGTCCTCATGGCTGCCATGATGCTTTCACATATACAGGATATTTGACCATTCTGAGACTACAAGCACTGATAAACATACCCAAGCAAACCTTGTTGACCATTCTAAGACTACAACTTGCTTAGAATGAGGAAGATTATGTTTGAGGATATCAGCGATGGTTGCACCTAGGTTGAGAATGCTACCAACGTGATACATGATAAGATTGTGGCAACAACTGAAATGATACTTGGAGAAGAGATGAAAGAAGAAGTCCACATGGTAGTTAATCAATTGATGGAAAGAACAAGAAATATCTTCTTCAAGGCAGCCGGATCACTTTTAAAAGGGTAGCTGGAGAGCATTCAATCGTTCATGACATTGGTAGCCAAGATCAGTGGCTTTTGACCAAAATGGGAGAAGATTTTTGTTACTATCTTGGCCAAGTTGGGCTTCATGGAAGATCAGTTGAAGGTCATGCATTATGCTTCAGTAGACGAGCTCAACAGCATCATGTCTAGATTCATTGAGTTTGCTTCTAAGATAGAGTAAATTCGCTTAATTATTTAGATGAATGGAAGATCTTTAAGCATGATTGATGGTGAAATTCATATGTTCACACTACTAGTATTTCACTGGTTGTGAAATATCTTGCATAGTCAACTAAACTCATTTAGCCAAGTTTAACTTCGATTTGAATATCATATGCTTACCTTAGAAGATTGCACTAGCTTTGTGGAGTTGCTCTTCATATGTCAAAGCAAAGCTTAGTTGAATTTCACTTGAAATCGTCCATCATCCTTGCATTCCTAGCATTAGTCTAGCATTCCTAAACCCTCAATCCTTTTGCATTTTTTTTAATCAAGCGATCATTAGTAGTAGTAGGAAAGAGCTTCATTGCATACCATTCGAAAGATTACAATCATAAAGCATTCCTTGTGATCAAATGATTCGTCTCCTAAAAGACCAACTACGTAAGTCCCCTTGGAAGAGCAACAATCACATCAGCCATTGAAGCTATCCACACGTCAAGACTTGACAAATATAAACCTTAGAGTCATCTCAAGTGATCCTAGCACTCAGTATTTGAAAAGATTTTATTCAAGAGAGGATAGAGTATTCAATACTTTATTTTGTGTTCAAAGTGTCATAAAACACACATCAACACTACGCATTTGCAAGAGTTCTTTTTTTGTCAAGTTGATCATAGAGGAAGATTTATTCAAAAGACGTAGGTTTCTTAAGTTTTAGGTTTTTTTGCCTACATTTTTTTTACAATGAACTCTCTTGTTTTGTTTTGAAGTTTTTGGTTTGTTTTCATTATTTTGTGTATCTATAAGGCATGCTTAATTTTTTTAAATGAATTAACTATTAAGTTGTATTTATATATTTTTATTTTCATTTGCTTTAGTTCTTCAAATGTGTTGTTTATTGAACTTGTCTTAGGTGTTACAATGGCAACCGGTTCTAGCTCCATGAGCCAACCCTGCTTCAAAATAGGTCCAAACTCACCCCTTCTGGAAATATGTTGGCATGGCCCAGCAGTTTCCAAGTGGTAGGGGTAATGTTCGGATTTGTAGTGAGTATAAAGTTAGATATAGGAGCTAATACAATCAAGTGAAAAGCTATTTGTGCAAGATCCCTAGACAAGGCATCATTTTTTTTCCAAGAAAAGATGGTAATGGCATCCCAAAACCACAAGTCTTTGCATATATTGAAAAGCAAGAAATAATAGATCAAGCAGTAGATCGTAAATCAAATCATCCTTTGTTAAAGAAAGGATCTCAAAAGATGAAGGTCCCTCCACTACCTTCTCATTTTCAACCTACAAAAAGCCACCCATTTTTGTCCACACTAGAAGAACAACCTATGGTCTATACACAAGAAATATTAGGGACCATTGGAAATGGCAATTCATAACGAGTCTCAAGAGATTGTTGATCAACACATAGTGAGATGTGTCTATGTGAATGGATTGGCATTCAATGTTATTCACTCACTAGATTGACAAAGCCACTTAATAGCTGCATCTTATTTCTGACTTTTTATCACTTTGAAGGCTGGGTGGGAAACGTTAAAGTGTTTGCCATGGTTTGTATGTTGTTGTGGAAGAAATCGATGTGTGCCCAGCTGCAAGGCAGAAGATGTCACTTTTGTATACCTGCCAAGCAGGAATTTTGATTGCTCTTGCTCCTTCTTACTAATCTGCTCTATCATTTTCTCCTGTTTGCTTGTTGAATACAACCTGTCCACTTTAGCTTGTCCTTTAAAAAATCTCTTGCTAAAATCTCAATTCTCTTCTTCTCACCAAAGTCCTTAAAACCTTTGATGATGATATTAAATATTTACAGCCTTGTCCTACTTGTCTCTGTCTTCTATAAATTACCACTTGATTTATTTCTCTATGATTTATTTTTGCTCCATTGATGATCCATTTACAAATTGTGCCCAGCATTTGGCCTCTTCTATTTGGTCTCTTAGTTTGTTTTCTTTTAGGCCAACGCTTGCAATTGCTGACTGAATCTCTTCTAGTTGTGTTGTGCCACTTATTTTTATTATCTCTCAATTCTTTTTTTGCTGTTTCTTTTGCTTCTCCTAGTTCTTGCTTTCTAGTGATCAGCTCCTCCTGCCCTCTTTTCATTACTATTTTCCTTATCAAATTCCTACTAGCTTCTATAATTTATTTTAGCTTAAATTCTTTATGCTACCTTCGCTTCTATATATTCAAACATCTTTTTCATGCTCATGAGCTCATTTACAAAGAGCTGTGACAACCACAACAATGGAGTGGTCGTGGAGCTGTATGTTTCTTTATTGTCTTGAAACCCTCCCTCTCTTTCGCCTTTGTCTGCTGTGAACGTTTCAGTTTTGTTTTTCTTTATCTTAGAATCATCTTGAAGCAAAGAAGCCTCTTTCTTTTTACCTTTATCCTCACCTTGCTTGATTTGGTCACTTACTAAATGAAGCATTTTAATAGTGAGAGTTGTATTGCTTCTATTTATTTTTCGTAGGATCATAGTCAATTTTTTTTCTGTGGCTACCTCAACTTTCAGATCTGCTTACATCTTAAAATCCCCTTATACTTGCTTTGCACTCACAAATATCAACGTTTCATTTGTGTCAACTGCATTAACTTGATGGTACTCTAACAAGAAAGAACTCCAAGGCCCAATTATCTTCCCTAATTGAGTGTTCATTCTATGCCCTTGGACCGTAGGTTCATTCTATGCCCTTGGGCTTGGTTGAGGAAGAGTCTCACGGCATCCTATCAAGCTTTTCTATCAGATTCCTAGTATGGTTGACTATGGGAATATGCTAAAAATAGATATGAATAATTTTAGGATACTTTGATTTTAATGATTATGTGCATACGATCATAGATTCTTTGTATTTATGCTTTGATGTTATTTGATATTGTTTATAAGACCGAAATTAGGAGTTTCTCTAAATTGGCATTACAATTATGTAAATTTGTTACAGAATTCTATTTGTAAATGAATTGCATTTGTTGGAATTGTATTCTTGGGCAAAATCAAGTATGTCCCAAAAGGGGTCATTGCAATTGGCATTAGAGCATTAATCCTGCCAGCTTGAGGGAAGAAACCTACTTCAACTGCCATTCAATTAAGATTAACTATTCAGCCTTCTTCTTAAGTAAATCAATATTTAATTTTCATCCCACATATACCTATCCAAGTTAACTAGTTGGCATAAGATACCATCAGTTGCACCATTTAAAGCTAAAATTCAACATCATCCAAGAGTTGACAAATACAAGGATTACGCTTCAATTGTAAAATCCATGACTTTGATATTTCCATTACAAAACCTATCTTCTCATTGGCTAATTACTTTCCAATATTAAGTTTTCAAGCTTGTTATACACTCTAGGTCTTAAACATTCTATATATAGACAATATTGACATCAAGTGTACTTGTTATTATTAACAATCATGAGTCCTCATCAGTTGCGAGACTTACATTTTCTTTTTATGATCTTATTATGGGTGCATCAAAGAATTTCCCAATTAAATAAAAGCATCTACTCGAATCAGATGGCAAACAAAGGCAAATGACTGAACTCGAAGATACAGATGGTAAAAACACCAAAGTCTGAAGAGCTGATCAATCGAAGATGGAAGGTTGCCTCCAAAAATAGGAATGAAAGAGTGTCCATATGGGAAATGATCCATCTCACCTAAATGCATAGGGAACCAGCCATTGCATCCGCCTAGTACATAGGAACAAATACTGAATGCGTAGCTCACTCCAACGAACCAAGGAAGCATTAGAACCAACAACCAACAGGAATAACGCCCCCATAATGCTGACAAAGGAGAGGTGACAGGTACACTGAAACTGAATGCCAAGAAAAACTACAGGACGAAGAACCAGGGACATCCAGAGTGTAGCAGAAAGTACAAACACATATAAAGGCTAGTGTCGTGGAAGGAACACTCACTTGACACACATCATGAGGCTAATGTCGTGGAAGGAACACTCACGTGACAAAAGTAAATGGCAAACAAGGCAAACATCAAACCCCCCCATGGCACTTTATAATGTAGTGCATGTACAATAAGGCACAGGATGTGCAAGATCCCAAGTATACAATGCATAGTGGCACTTTATTTCAGTGTGTTTGCATAAAGAAAATGCTTACAAAAAAAAAACAATCTACAATGATCAAAAGAGACATAAGGCTAGAAATACAGAAAGAACAGCCAAAGACGAGATATCCTACTCAAAGAAAGAGATCCCAGGACCTGAAACATCCAAGATATTCACCATAGTGCTGAAAAACAAAAAACTGAATAAAATGTACCTGGAGCAGAATCTGAAAAGAAAACTCATATGACTGGAAAGAACAGAGAACAAGTTTTCCAACGAAAGTTTTCGAAAAACGGAGTTCGGATGCTCAAGTTATGTCTCCCGGAGTGCAAAAAGGAACTTTTGGCTTTGACATAAAAGAACACCATCAAAAAAGAAAAATCAGAAGATCAAACCTCCAGATCTGAAGAGAGCTCGAAAAGAGCTTTCCAACGATATTAGTTTTTGAAAAAGCCCCTCTGTATGACTAAGTTACGGCCAAAAGAAAAAAAACCCTTTTAGGGCATAAAGAGGGTAATTATTTTTTGACGAAAATTTTCTAACACATTTGCAGGTACAGCCATATGGATTTTTGTGTCTCGTAAAGCGTGCCAATGAAAAAATCATGGCCTAGATGCCCTTGTCACCGAAATAGGTCGAATTATATATCAAAATGATTGGAAATGCCTTTCGAAAGCCAACAATGAGGCCAATTTGTTTGGCAAAAACTACTCTAATATTTTTTTTAATGATTTTTGTAACGAATTTTTCGAAACTCGTGCCAAAAAAAAATGTACATAGCCAACAGATGTAGGCTCTGATGTAGGCTACCAAACTATTGTCTCCACCTAGCTTGCTGCAATAGCTTATTGCACAACTAAATCAAACTTCAAGTCAACATTAGTGGAGGTAATGTTGAGCGTCTCGATAAAGTGTTCGTAGGAGCGTGGTAGACTCTTCAGCATAATCACCACCATGTCCTCCTCTTCCATCTTGCAACCAATGGCCACCAATTGATCGCGTATATCCTTGATCTTCATAAGATGCTCCTGCAGAGACATCTTCTCATCCATCACAAGGGAAAACAGCATATTCTTCAAAAAGAAAGCTTGTTTTTTATCCAACGTTTCATGGAGACTTTTCAGGTGCACCCAAATCTCTGCAAGAGCCTTGCCAAATGGCAACTCTGGAAACATTTCATCGATGACTGATAGTTTCAGCAACATAACAACTTCTCGGTTACGTTCATCAAACTTGTCCTAGTCTTTGCCCGCCACTGTGGGACAAGAATACTTACCCAGAATAATCCGATCAAGACACCGATACTCAAAAATCGAGAGCATCCTCTACTTGCATGTATTGTAGTTCCTATCATTGAATCACTAATTGCCCTCCAACATGATGTTGGTCAATGATACCATCCCTGTGTTTTCTTATGCACGAAAAACAAGGCAAATGCAAGCTTCAAAAGAGTCTAATTTTTCTGTCAAAAACTAAGCAAAAAACCTAAAGCAATAGCTGGCACAAACTTCGAAAAATCTGACTTTCAGGTCAAAATCAATCAAACCAATCTGGCTTGAATCCCAAGAGAAAACTGCTCAAAAGACAAAATTCTAAAAAAAGGGTAAAACCCTTTTACAAAAAAAATTACGATTTTTGGGAGAAAATCGCACAAAACCCAGATCATGAAACGAATCCTTCTCGCAAAAGGAATATCACTTACGGCAAAAAATAGAACCTCATTTTTTATTTTTTTTGAAACACAAACCCTAGCCACAGTCAAGAACACCAATCTAGAAAAAAAATGCAAGCAGACGAAAAATTGAGTAGAAACACCCACGATTTTTCTTAGACCTGTTGCAAAAATAAGAAGGGCCAACGAAAAATAAACCTCACGCAATCGCGCAGCACCCAAAAAGAAAGTCACGATGGCCAAAAATGAAACCCTCGCACACGCAGCAAACAAAAACAAAAAATCGTGCAAACAAAAAACAACCCAGAAAATCAGCACAAAAACCACGTGGCACTACAAATTGCATTTCCTACTGTCGTGAGCAAATTCAACAATCATCGCACGCGAACAAAAAACAAAGTTTTCACATGAAAGAAAGGAAAACCACCCAACGCGAGGAAGAGATCAACCCCGAACGTTGCAGCAACGAAATTGCATATGGAAAATGAGAGCCAAATAGAACAAGGTTGAAAAAATATTCCAAATCGCAAGCTCTAGGCGTAGCCTCGTCACGATTTTCAACCTCAAAACACGCACTCTCCAGCAAAAAAAGAATCTGCGAAAAAAAAACCACGAACCCTCACCGTTCAGCAACCCACAATAAAACACCTAAGAACCACATTTTTTATCATAAAAAATTTTTAAAACGATTCAAAAAAAATTTCAGGTAAAAGGCACAAATTTTTAAAAGATCTTTTCACTTTGATACCATGTAATAATATTTCATTATAGATTAAATGAGTAATTACAAATGGACACGTAGTCTCCTTATATAGAGAAAATATTCAGAAATAAAATAGAAACATTCTAAAAGAACTAAAACAACTAAGAAATTAGAAACTACCTAATAGACTAAATATTCCTAAATGACGACTTAGCTAAGGGATGGTCTTGGAGATCCCTTGATCAGGTGGACATCCCTGCAAGGGAGAAATTGTTGCTTCAAGACATCCTTAATAAGAGGATGGTCTCTTTCAACTCAGGGCCAGATGCTCTTGTCTGGGATGGATCGAAATCAGGAGAATATACCTCAAAAGATGGTTATAATCTCCTCATGAGTCAGCAGCTCTCCTCTTCCTCTTCTGTCCCTTTAGCCTTATGTTGGGATAAGATGTGTTTACCAAAGGCAGGATGGTTCTCATGGTTAGCTCTCCAGAATAAGATTTTAACAGCAGATAGATTTAGAAAGATGGGCTATGAAAGCCCTAGTAGATGTCCTTTATGTGAAGAGGCTGAAGAAGATAAAGACCACATCCTTCTCAATTGTAATTATGCTTCTAAGTGTTGGCTTTGGTTGTGCAACAAATTAGGGTGGTACTCAACCTTTCCTAATACCATCCTTGGGATGTTTCAGGCATGGCCAATCCTTTTTAAGGCATGGCCAATCCTTTTTAAGAACTCCCTATATGGGGGGCTTTGGAACCTGGCCCCTTCTCTGGTTATCTAGGAACTCTGGAAGGAACGCAATAGGAGACTCTTAAAGGAGGAGAAGATAGAGTGGACACTTCTAGTGAATAAAATAGAGGCCTCAATTGTGGAGACTCTAAATAGTAGAACTTCTAAATTTCCTAGTAATTTCTCAGAGATGACCTACTGGGATGAAAAGATGAGGGGGCGGTGGTTTGGTTTGAAGATACCTCCCTTCGTTGGAGATAGCAACTCTAACAAACAGGAGCTGAGAAAGGCCTGCAAGTGGAGTGCCCCAAAAAGGGGTTGGGTCAAGCTAAACTTTGATGGAGCCTCCCATGGGAACCCAGGTCTTGCAGGTATTGGATGTTGTCTGCATGATGAGGATGGAAGGGAATTGGCCAGGCTAGCCAAACCTATAGGGTTTGAATCCAATAACAAAGCTAAAATCTTAGCCCTAATTGAAGGTCTCCTTCTTTGTCAAAATAGGGGTATTCACAATCTGGCCATTGAAGGAGACTCGGCCATTATTATCAATGGCCTTAGAAAAAGCTCTCTGCCTAATTGGAAGTTGAAAGTGCTCTTGTCTAGAGCTCTAGGTCTCCTCAAAGATATCAAGAAAACGACCTTCAACCACATCTATAGAGAGGGAAACTCTAGGGCAGATGCATTAGCTAACGCAAGAGCTGATGGGCAGTTCATTAGTTAGGAGGGAGTCCTCCTCCTCTGTTTTAGCTATAGGGTCGGTTATCCTAGGCTGTTGGTCTTGTTCAACTTGACTTGAGGTTTCCCCGAGGTCTTTTTCTTTTTCTTTTTTTTGAATTGTGGCCTTTCCCTCCTTCCAAAGGTGGTGAGTCTCTGCTACCTTAGAGGGCTATCCTCGATCGATGATGGAAGGAAGTGTTCCTATTATCACTCTAAGTTGGGGTAGTTTAGCAAGCCTGTATCTAAGCTCTCAGAATATATTTATGGTTCTTTGGTCTTTTTCGTATAAAACTTATTCTCTTATATCTTCTTTAGATCCCCTCTTAGAGCCTTATAAGATTTTACGCCTATTGGTATACATATGCATATATGGATATGCATATTTATATAGACATGCATATATATAAATAATTTAGATATATATATGCATGGATATATATGTATTAATATTCATATAGATATATCGTATACCAATAGGAATAAGAGATTATGATGCTTTAAGAGTTAGAATTATCTATTAATTTATTTTATATTCTATATGCATTTTATAGCTTCGATTTAGACCATATCTATCTATGGTTTTTAGCCATATTTTAGAGGCAGCCGATACCTTTTCGAGACATCTTCTATCAGCAACTCCCCTCGATTAGTACTAACTTGGCAGCATACTTGTGGTGATGATGTGACTTCCCTTACCGCGATAGCCAGCAATTGCTTAGCAGCCCATTCGTGTAGAAGCGGCGGTATTAATCTCTTATCTAGATGTATAAAGGTATCTGTCTGGTTTCGTTTAAGCAGTGTTTAGCCTTTTTGAATGATGATGGATGTTTCAGTAAGGTGGTTGTCTTCTACTTCATCTGTAAGCATCTATGTCGATTATGTGAGCATCTTTCTGTAATTCGGCTTCGGGTTTTCTCCTTCTTCCTCCTCTCTTGCACAGGATGTTTGTCTATGTTTGAAATGTGGAAGCCATCTTGATTTCTCCTTGCGGTAAGCTGGAGAGAAATGATCTAACTTTGATAAGATTTGGTCTTGGTCCTTTTCGAATGACTCTATTTCCTAATATAATGCTATGATAATGCTAGTCTATTCTTAACATTACTTATAGTCTCTGAGGATGTTGTAGATTAATTATGAAGGTTTGGAACCATCAGTTGTCCGGTTTTTCGGGCTAACATCTCTTAGAGTGATTGATGTAGGATAAATCTGAAGGTTTTATGCAAGTCTGGTTACAATTAGCCTTGTAGGGCCTTCCCCTTGAGGGCTCTGGAGCTCGATCATGCATTCAGGGAGTCTCTTGACTTTGCTCTCTCATTTCAGCTTTGTAGAGCATTTCCTAACACTGATCTTGGTCGTAAGATCTTTTGCAGATTAGGAGAACATTCTAAAACCTGCTTCCAAGAAACTAGACCCAGGCAATAAAGGGTTTTGCAGACATCATTTTTTAGGAATAAGAAGTTCTTTCAGAACTTCAAAATTTTAGAATGATTTCTCTCTGCCACATAGCTCAGCCTATTGGGATCTTCCCAAGGACTATTGTATCTTGTTCTCATTCTTGTTAAGTGTATCATTAGATTTTGATCCTCAGGGATCTGGGCGAGACAGGAGGTTTTCTTCCTCCATTCTTTCCTACCGATGCCCACACTGAATGGAGTATGTAATCATTTTCTATAATTAATAGAAAATTTAGGCTTCGGCCTTTTACCGATCAAAAAAAAAAATATTCCTAAATGACAATTAATATAACATTAATTACTTTATTATTCTTGATTGTTGCTTCCCTGCAATAAGTGTCAAACTCACTTAGGGATCAGTTTGCATTTATGGATAGCAGCGCCATGACTTCTATAGATTTGATTCTAGCTCATCCATGGGCAGGGTATACACTACACAATTTTGGTCATGACAGCATTTAACCCCAGCTGCCACCTAGGCTAACCTATATGTCTATTCCAGCCATAACAATCCCATGTAAAAAAATGAAGATTAAATATCTTATCCAAGTAAGCCTTGACATATCTAGCTTCACAAGGGTGTAGCATGTACATGTCAATCATTTCAGACTCATGTCATATAGGAGCCTAAGGCTCAGCCATTCATTGCTATGTCTATCACTAGCTTAGACAAGCAAAAACAAGTTTAATAGTTACAAACAGCTCACTGAATGGTGGCCGAACAAAAATTGGCATGCAAAAATGAAAACAAAGTAATATAAAACCATCCAAACTGCGAACTGGCTGCATAGGTTGCCATAAATCTTCCCTTGGTTAAGATCCTCACAACTTATTGATGATTGCAGGATAATGAATCTAAGATAGATCTTGTTTAGGGATTGAGATGGATCAGAACGAGGTCCCACCAGTATATATATTTTTTTTAAAAACCTTAGAACTTAGAAACCATCACTTGCAATAAGAATATATGCAACATAAATTCCTTAAGTCATGATCTCAAAAACATGAAAGGATTTTAACATCACAAATGACAAAGAAAGATGAATTGCGAGATTTTACAAAGCCAAGATAACCATCAAGACAAGCAATAATAGAAACACCCCAATTAAGGACACAGATATGTGTCATACTTCTAATCCTCACCTTAATATGTGGAAAGCTCACCCTTGATTTGATTCAAAAGATACATATGACATTGCGCTAACATAAGGCGGACCAAATTCCTGTAAATGTGATTAATGCCATTACAAAGATGACCATGTTCCTTCTCTCTGAAGATGAAAGAAAACTCGTTTTAGAATTACAAACCTTGCAAAATTCCAATCCATAGTTTTGTTGTGGAATAGCTCACTTTTAAATCTCCCAAGTTGATTTGATCATATCATGGGCAAAATAATTCAGTTTGATGGATTAAAACTGACATTGCTTGAGGAAAAGCAATCTTGGGAAGGGCGGACTGTCATGCCCCACCATGAAAACATTGCTTTTACAGAAATCGCATCCATTAGCAAACCCTTAAAATCGCAGCTTCTATTTGTACTGATATTGGGCAATAACAAATTAAGGGAGGCCAAGCTCATTCAAGGAAATGATAACAAGGCTGACCAGTGAAAGGAAAAAATATAATTATTATATTTAAGGTGATAATAGCAACCCGTTCAAGGCCGACCCAGAATAAAAGAATTAAAAAATGGCTGCAATTATTTTAAGAGGGCCGACTGGGATTATTATGGGACAACAAACAACATGTAAAAGGCAGCAATTAATAGTTAAGGGATTTATTCCTTGTAAAGGATGTGATGTTAATAAAAGGTGTGACTTTTCCCTCCCACAGTGAAAGATATAAAAGGTGAGATGAGACTCAATTATGAGCATCAAGGAATGAATGGATTCAGCAGAAAAAAGAATAATCAAGTTTGAATTGGAGAAAAAAACAGAAATAAACCTGAGTTCTAAATTAAGAAAAGCAGTCTATGATATTAAGTTTAACAAAAAAATAATTGGTATGCAAGTATTATTGTATTTATTTATTTATTTCACATGAATCTGATAAGAAGCTTTTATGTCTTACTTATATGACTAAATTGCCAATCCAACAAGAAATATAGGATAAGTATTTATTTACCTGATTTCCATCAGCAGCCATGTTTGGAATCAATGTGAAATGTTTTGCAAATAGGAAGATGCGGCAATACCAGTCTTCTCTCATCAAAGTACGCCACCCCAAGATGGATGGACTGGAGGTCCTGCCACACTTGTGGGCCAAGGGGCCGAATGGATTGGAGATTCATTCGGTGCCCTTGTACTTGGTTGAGAAAGACAATCTCCCAGCATCCTATCAAGCTTTTCCATCAGATTCCTAATATGGTTGACTATTGGAATAAGCTATGAAATAGATATGAATGATTTTAGGATACTTTGATTTTAATATAGATTATTTGTATACGATCATAGATTCTTCATATTAATGCTTTGATGTTAATTAAAATTGTTTATAAGACCTAAATTAGGATTTTCTCTAAATTGGGATAACTATTATGTAATTTTATTATAGAATTCTATTTGTAAATGAATTGCATTTTTTGGAATTGTATTTTTGGGCAAAATGAGGTATATCCCAAAAGGGGACATTACATATATCACTGGCCTTATGGTTTTTGGGTGTATGTTTTCCATTGGGTCAAGGGTTTTATCTGCTGAAAACCCTTGAGTTTCCATGTCCAGAATGTCTTGAAAGTTTTCCTAAAGCTTAATCATGGTTTCATAGCACTGAACCTCTCAACCCTGACTTACAAAGAACAACTATGCAATTTTGAAAACAAGGCACAATAAAAACTAAAATAAAACTATGCCAAGAAACAAATGTGGGGTTAACTTGTTCCTACTAAATAGTGAGCAGGGCCCACGAAATTGAGGAAGTCTTATCTTTGACGCACATGACCCTCGTTTGCCTCATTGTACCAAGTCACACTAAGATACAGCTCCCAACTAAAGCCGATTTGCCAAGACCCACTAATTTCTAGCATATGGCCCCACTCCAAATATCTGTTGCTGGAAGCTTCTTGTAAACAAAAGAAAATAGATAAAAACCTAATCCAGACAATATGCACTTGAGCAAAAGTATTACAATTGTGTTTTTCGGGGTGGATCATGCATAGCCAACAAAAGTAAAGGTGGCTCTTTTTTGGTTCACTTTAGGCAAAAGGCTGATATGCACTTCAACTCAAGGCAAAAGGTCTTTATGTTTTTCAACTATAAATAAACCCTACAATAATTACATGCTTGCACTATTCAGATAAAGGCAACGACTGAGTAGTGCAAGAACAAATAAGATAACATTGATTTAAACCATACACAAGACTTAGTCGATCAGACGTGGGGAATGACATGCAAAGATTAAAAAACCACTTCATTACAACCTGCAATACAAAGCTTGCAACTAAAAAAAAATTGATTACACTTAAATTAGATACTATGAGCTAAACATACTAATTGCATTCAAAGCTACTACAACCAACTTAAGATACATAGCTTCCAACAGTTGTTAAGGAATATTCAACTCATAATGATAAAAGCACAATAAACAAAAGACGTAAAATTTCAACAACAATTTCAACAGCAAAATAGGCATACTGAATTTTATTGAATGACATTGAAAAAAAGAATAAATTAAATACCCAAAGCACTTATATATAATGTTTATAAAACTATTACATGAAAAAAAAATCTAACTACGATTTCTACCCTAAGAATAGATTGCTCGCATGCAACGCAAGCTTATTACACAATTTTGTTCACTGATACTAAACTCTAACTCGGGCAATCTTCAGTTAGACTCCCAGATAACTACAAACTTACAATAGAGCTTATGTAAGGTTGTCTAAAAATAGCCTATCTATGAATAGACATTAATAATAGACTTCTCACAGTGTGCCCATTTCCTTGAAAATGATGACAGCTCAAAAATAGCATGAGCTATGAATAGCTCCAGCAATAAATACACTACTAACAAGCGGCGCTGAAGTGATGACTCTGATTAAGTCCTTGTTTGAAATGGCAACTCCTCTAATGAAGCAAAACCTTGAAACTTTGGTAATTTGCTTTGAAGAATTGAAACCTTGAAAATCAAATTTGATGTCTTGAAACTGAAACCCTTCTCTATCAACCTATGTATCAAATGTTAACTCAAACATGTAACCTTAATACTCTGAAAACCCTCAAACACATCAAAATTCATCTTTCCCTATGGCAAAGCTATATATGCTGACACCTTGTTATTTTTATTTTTGTTTTTTGGTTAATGAACACCTCCACTACCTAAAATCTGAAAGTGGTCATTAAATGATGGATTTGGCATAGTTGAGACCTGGCAACTATTTGCTCTTGTGGTGAATGAAACACCATGAGGATTGTGACAATGCTATAACCTCCCATATGACTTTTGTCAAATGCTGATATTCATTTGTAAGCTCACTGAGATGGTGATAAAACAAAAGTATAAGAACTGAAAAATGTCTTTAAAAACTTAGGCACTCAGCACATGTAAAAGTCCATTTTTTTAAGGATGTAAGACATTGTGAAAATAGAGAAAAACCCTCATTATTAAATCAATATAATTGTTGCTGCGCACTGCGATATGATAAATAAAATATACCATTGAAAGCTCAATAAGATCACTCTTTCAATGATGACTGAAATTTAAATAATTTTAAGAGGTCGAACAGCTGAGTGTTTTAATGTAGATAAGGACCGAAAATGAATCACAAATACCCTAGGTGCTGCCTTGAAATCAATGTATTTGGCCTGCTGAAATCAGACACCCATCTGGGAAAAATTGATGACAGGTGCTGATGATACAACTGAAATGATGAAGACTTCTTCAAAAGATAATTGCCACTGTCACGAACTATGAAAACCCTGCAATGATAAAGATAAACCACACAGTATGGACACCCCTGCTAAAAACAAAAATTGAGTGAAGGTTCTGAACAAATAAAATCTTCAACAGAAATGCCTACAAATCCAAAACCCAGCTACCTTTGAAAGAACCTAGAAGTAATCGTAATGAAGGTCTATTTATGAGTGATCAAAAGCTATTTTGAGATTTTGTTTTCTCCTGTCCTTAGAAATACTAAAGCTGATTTTGTCTTTAACTGAATTACCCAGCCAAAAATAGATAAACTCACCTTTGAAAAATCATGCCTATAAACACTGGTCCTAGCTATCTTTATACATAGTCAACCCTTACATAAACAACTCAGTTGGCTATCAATTGAGCACGTGCCTCAGAATATGGTCAAAAAACCCTACCATGAAATACAACATCCCCACATGCTGGCACGCAACTCAGAATGAAGATTGCAAATCTTGTTTGTTTTTTACACTTGTTTTGGTAGCTTTAGGCACATGCCTTATGCCCCAGGACTCACCATTCCTATGCACTTGCAGATTTTATTTTTGACTTAAAAGGTCTTGTTTATTATGCCCTGTTGCTGGGCACACATTCAGCTTCATGGCACCAACATTTCATTTAAAATAAGTATTATCACCTCCTTCACATAGAAACCACTGGTCTTACTGAGTTTTGGCATTAATTGGCCTTGGTTCTATGCTATCCCAAATGCATTCAAAAACCTTTTCCATCAATCTGCAAAGACATAAAGAAGAAATGGCAAAACAACAAAAACCTCACTGACAAGTGAGACCAAACTCTAAAACATGCCGAAAAGGAAAGGGTTTAGCTTGATATTAAATTAAACACATCATGGGAAATTTTCATATGGGTTTAACACATTTCTTCAAAAATAAAAAACTATGATGCATAGAACCTGGACTTAAGGTAAGAGCAACAAAATAGGTGATAAGAACGCAGCTGCAATGTCTATGATTACAGAACAGCTCAGTGTACACCTCACACTAGTCAATTCCAGTCAACTACTGAACAAGCACAATTTCAATAGAATGTACTATTCACAAGTTCATAATTCACTTTAGTGAATTAAAATATAAGTTGAAACACAGATGTACCATGGAAAGGATGGAGTGTGTCACGAGGGCAATGCAAATGGGAAATGACATCACCAGAAAAACTGCAACAAAAACTATGTGTTTAAGGTTTACCAGCAGAGAAACAATCAAGGAATTGATACAACTCTATAAGTTGTCAATACAATCACCTGTTAACAAATGTGAGAAATCCTTGCACCAGCAAGCCATGCCTGGGATTTTGAAGAAAAGCATATGAAAGAGGACCTTTAAATTCTTTGCAGATTTGAATTCAAAAGTGAAGCAAATAAAAAATAAATTAAAAGCAGTCGTATATACTATGAAAAAGAACAACTTCATTGGAAAGTCACAACAAGAAATTTAAGCATTATAAATTGTAGTTGCATCCAAATTCAAGGACATAATCATGCTGTACTACAATCAACTATTATAAAAATGACCAAATCTCCCATATAAACCCAGGCAGCTCCTGAGTATGCTTAATTGTTTACAGGGGGCAGAAAAAGCACAATCCTGACTTTACACAAACTCAAATACCTGAGTGAAAAGTAGTAGCATCCTTTGAAAACTCAACTCTGGAGATAAAGTAGGATAATGAAGACAGTCTTCATGAAAATCTTCAACCAATCTTTTCAAATACTAAAATGTAATTATCTGTCAGGCTGTAGTGGGATGGTAAAATGAGACACTAATCACAATGATGACCTAGGTTCCAAACCAGGCACTTGTTTCCCTCACACCATATGATATCCAACTCAAAAACGCTAGGTGGAATCGGCTTTTGACAAATCCTTGTTCAGGAAACTATGGTGAATTACTATATTATAACTCTATATGTAAAAAAAGAACATCCTTCTTCTACAAAAACTAATGTTACCGAATTGTGAAATAGACTCTAAAATGTAATATAAGGTCATCTTTCTTCCACAAAATCAATGCAATGAGAGGGCACCTTTTTTCAACAAAATCAATGCAATTTACCGCAGAAAGAAATGCAAAACTTGAAGCATATCACAGTCTACCTCTGCACACATTTAAAGCCAGGGTATCTCAAGCAAAAAACTACCAGTCGCTTATCGTCCGCCAAGTTAGGAGATTAAGAAACATCAAAATAAAAAGGCCCTACTAATTATTTGAAAGAGTTGATTGATGTGACTTCGAAAAAGAATTAAAAATGAACAATTTGCGTGAAATCAATATATCAAACCCATTAATAGATCACTTAATTCACAAGTTATGAACTAACCCTCTTGTCAATGCCTTCAAATAGCATTCCAAATAATCTAAACACTTGGACCATTGGCTTGAGGGTATGAACTTGATGGACTAACATAGCCCCAAGTAGGTAAACCAAGTCCAGTAGTATAAGGTATCCATCTATTAGCATCCCTCCCTACGGCATGAGAGTGATTCAGATGTGATCCAGTCATTGAGGGGTTTATATCTGAACTTCATATAGGCAATAACGAATCGATGTGATGCTACAGGCCTCTTTGAATACAAATTTCACTCATTGGGCTTTAAATGTCTACAGAAGATTGTATTTAAGAAGCGCCGAAATTGTGTACCTGTGCATCCATGCTTACAGATTATGTGCCTCTTGCTACTCCAATTGGGGAAGAAGGCTTGTTTGGGTTTGTTTCAATTGCAATGATATGACAAGTAAAACAGATTCAGATGTTTGTACAACCGAAGCCAAGCAGACCAAGGGGTTCGCAGTCGACACAATATTGCGAAAAAACTATAAACAGTTCAAATTGCCCAATTGAATTTTAAAAAACGCTGCTCTTTTGCAGTTCGAATTTATATATGGAGTACGTAACGAATAATTTAGCCTAAATTAGCAATCTAATATAGATACTGAAATTTGACGGTCACCTATCAAATGAAATTTGTATGACGGTTTGGTCATTTCAAAATCTTTAATTTGACGTTTTAAAAAAAAATTAGTTGTCAATAAAATATATAATTAATAATATATATAAAAATTTTAAATTAATTATATTATTTTAGCGAAATGGTGGCGTTTGAAGGCAGCAGAAGCGACAGTGACAGCCGGAGCAGGGATGTCAATATGCGAAGTTTGGGCGTGCAGGCTGCGAAGATTCCTAATCAAAACAAAGTCACCCCAAAGATTGGTTCATGGAGCGATGAAGCAGATATTGCCTTTCCCATTGAAGCAGGTAGGTTTCAACCCTCTCAGAAACCGGCTAATTTTGGGAGAAAAAACATTTTCCATGGAGACAGATATTCCAGACCGCGGATGAATTATGGAAATCCGTACTCAAGTGGCAACCAGTGCCCTATTGACCCGCTTAAATGGAAGGAAAATGGTTTCATCTGGAATAACAAAGGTTGGTTTCGCAAGGCCAAGTATCCTGCTTTCGAGTTACCTCGAAACTAGCAACCTTCGTCGGAATCTAGCATCCCTGGTGCGGCAATCGAGCGAGGCAATCCACATTCTAAACCCAATTTGGTCCCTCTGAAATCTCGTGGTAATTTCCAATTGCGGAATGGGCGCTTCAGGCAAGACAACTCTAGGGCGGACCATGCCAAGTTTTGGAGATCCAACTTTCATCCTAAAAATCGGAACCCTTGTTTGGATCGAGTGGGAAACACTGATTTCCGAGGACGAACCTTTCCCCGTCATCATAAACTGGTAATAAAAACTTCAAGACCTACTATATTTTTGGATCAAAACAAAATTGATTCTACTAGATCGAATCTGCTTGAGTTTTGCTTTTTCATCAAGTGGGGTGGTGGAAAACGGGTTAAGGGTAACTTTGAATCCTGGTGTAGAGCATAATGGGGAAAGGATATTAACATCAATTTTCTCCCAAATGACTTCTATATGATCGAATTTATGAGTAATGAGGAGAAATGGCAAGCTAAAAACAAAGGTGCATATATCTTGGATGGAATTGAAGTTCACATCATTGAATGGCAACCCAATTTCAATCCCCGGACTCATGTATTATCGAACCGTAAGGTATGGTTAAGATTTTACAACTGTCCCTCAGATTACTGGCATATTGATGTCATTAAGGATATATGCAAAGATCTTGGCACATTTGTATCGGTTGATGACATTTTGGAGGACAAAATATGGGGAAGCTTCCTCAGAATATGCATTTGCACAAATCAAATCACCAAGATCCCCGATGAAGTTAAAATTATTGGGGCTGGGAAGTTTTGGATACAAAAGATTGATAGAGAAGATCAGTTGCATATTTGCCCTAGATGCTTCTCTTTGGATCACACCGGCTTAGGTTGTGATGTTTCGGCTACGATACAGAGAAGTTATTCATGTATGCAATTTCCCGTTGAAGAAAATCTGCAACTAGAACCTCCTATCTCCACTGACACTGGGGCGGATTTTTGTAACGAAATTCATGAACATGAGAATATTTCATTGACTGAGGCAACTCCTTTGAACATAGCTCCTCCCTCCTCTAATCAAAGTGAAAGCTAACAAGATCTTCTCATGCTTCTGGAAAAGACTAAAACCTTATAGGCGGATATTGAAACTAAACTGGCGGAGTCGCTACCACCCTCTCCTCTTGTGACTGGGAGTCAGTTGGTTATTGAAGAATGCAAAATTCACACTCATGAAAAGGACGCTATTAGAAATCTGGGGGAGATGGGAGATAAGATTTTCTCTTCGATGGGTATTGAATTGGAAGATGGTGAAATTGAGTCTTCCTCCTCGGAATGGGAAGAAGACTTTGAACCTGAATCTGATCTTATATCGGAGGTGTTGGATCTCAAATCAATAGATTAGATAGGTTCTAAGGAAATGCCAACTCCTATGATCAAACTCTCCAATTTGACTTGGCCAACTTATAGAGTGAACCTATTTGGTTACTAACTCCCTCACTTTAGGCTCTGCAAGACCTAGGCTAGTATACCTATTCACTAGTGTCTTTCGATGACTAATGTTTTTTATAGTAGATTGAGTATCTTGATCTAAATTCTCCCCTACCTCAGAATGGCATAGGTTCCTAGGATAGGTGGCTTTTAGATAACTCCAAAATTGTTGTTGTGAAAGCTATTTGATCTTTGTACTTAAAATTTATATGTTTACACTACTGCTAACTGATTTTATATGTCCTACTCAACTAGTCCTATTGCTTTAATGTAAAGGTAATTGATATGGTAAAAAGTTATGATTTGTGAATGACCAGTGTCTTTCCTGTTATTTGGGCTATAGAGTCTTATATTTCTCTAGGACTTAATGTATGATTTGTGAGACAGTTTTTAAACTTACCCCCTTTAGTAAATCTGTCAATTACTGTTTCTTATGAGATCTGCTAAATGTTTATATCATAAACTGTCTGAATGAATTTGTCATAACCCTCTTTTTGGACCTTATTATTATTGTTGTTGTTGTTGTTGTTGTTGTTGTTGTTGTTGTTGTTGTTGTTGTTGTTGTTGTTGTTGTTGTTGTTGTTGTTGTTATCACTACTGCTTATTATTATTGTTTTGAATTTCATGATTAATGTTAGTAAATGATAAATAGAATGGGTGTGAAGCTATATTAAATACAAATAATAATTAAATAGTGGTGACACACTCTCGAGGTCGTAAACCTATTTGGAAGTTTATATTTCTTGATGGAAATTGAATAAGGGCATAATTTATTTTAAAAGAAGAATTAATAAGTGGTGACTCACTCATAAGGACATAAATTTATTTATTCAACATATTAATCGAGCACATGTCGTAGGAGAAAATAAATCTTGCATGAAAGAATTTCAAATTCAAATTTAATATGCATGTAACCCCCACTATCCTATCAATCAATTTTGCATGAAGACAAATTTGGAAAAAGAATCTCTAATTTCAATTAATGCTTTCGAAAGTGGAAATGGTGCACCTTTTCTATATAATGTATGCTAAAATTTTGAAAAAAGAAGAGGGGGAATATGTTTATTTTTTTCTTGTGATAGAAAAATCTTGGAATTTTTTTTTGTTTTAATATCATATTAGTGGTAGGAGAAATTCGTAGAGATATTGCAGGGTTTTAGGAAGGTTGTGGAAGATCTCCACCAGGCTGCAAGGCATGGATTAAATAAGGTTAGATGGAATACGTGAGGATTCAGCATCAAGATCCTTCTTTCGAATCCAGGTTTCCCTCTTGCTAATTCTCTTGCTTGGTTTTTCTTTCAAAAGAAATCTCCTCATCTTTTTCAAATTTTTGCATATATGAAATTTTATATTTTCAAAAGAAATCTCGTTTTGTCTCTTTCAGATTTGCTTGGTAGATTAAATCCAATTCACATAATAAATTTTATTTTCCATCCAAAGAAATCTTTTTCTTTAATTCTATTCAGTTTTTTTGATTGCATGTAGGAAATCAAATTGTTAATAGATTCCTTTCAAAGTATAAATATTGTTATTTGATTTATTTTTATTTTTATTTTTAGAAATCCTCCTCCTTACTGTTTTCTTTTTTCAAAAAATCAGATTTTTAAGAGTGGAAATATATTTTGTAAAATAAATTCATTATTGTGTATTTTGGAAATAAACTCATCTTTGCGTAATCTGGAAATATATCCATCTTTGTATATTTTTCCTTTCAAAATATAAATATCGTCATTTGATTTGATTTAATTTTTATTTTAGAAATCCTCCTCACTGTTTTTTTTTTTTTCAAAAAATTAGATTTTTAAGAGTGGAAATATATTTTGTAAAATAAATTCATTTTTGTGTATTTAGGAAATAAACTCATCTCTGTGTAATCTGGAAATATATTCATCTCTGAATATTTTTTTTTCTTTCAAAATATAAATATTGTCATTTGATTTTATTTTTATTTTTATTTTAGAAATCCTCCTCACTGTTTTCTTTTTTTTTTCAAAAAATAAGGATTTTAAGAGTGGAAATATATTTTATAAATTCATTTATGTGTATTTTGGAAATAAACTCATCTCTGTAATATATTCATCTTGTATATTTTTTTCTTTCAAAATATAAATATTGTCATTTTGATTTTAGAAATCCTCCTCCTTGTTGTTTTCTTTTTTTTCAAAAAAACAAATTTTTAAGAGTGGAAATATATTTTGGAAAATAAAATCATCTCTATGTATTTTGGAAAATAAATTCGTGTCTGTGTATTTTATGACTAGGCGTAAAGGGCACGTAGGCGGTGAATCGAGTTGGAAGTGAAAGTCACCAACAATTGGCGGGGTGCTTTCGGAACCAATTCACTTGAGTGAGATAGGGGAGAGTGGAATTTCGTGTGTAGGGATCAAGTCCGTCTCTGTATATTTTGGAAATATATCCATCTTTATTTATCTCTGTGTATTTTTATACGATCAATTAAATTTAAATTTTGTTTAAAGTTTATTTAAAATCTACTTAATGTTAATGTATTAAATATTAAAATTAATAATTAAAATTTATTAATTAATTGATTTATTTATTTATGTGTTAAATAGATATAATTAAATTTTATTAGGATATTAATTATCTTTTTCTATTTTTTTAATTTTTTTTGAAGTTGTAATTAAGACAAATCAAATAGTTGAAATAACCTTTATTTTTTAAGCGATCCAAATAATTAATTTATATTCTCTATCCTTCAAGTTATTAGAGTGTAATTGGTACCTTGGGGGTTATTATTTTAATAGGGAAGTTAAGGTTAATTCTTAAGCAAGTACTAATTAATTTCTTAATCTTATCTTTATTATAGGTTAAGTTACTTACCCTAATCGACCAATAAATATAAACGGGAATATTTTTAGAGTATTAAGATCGTAATTATTCCTTTCAACAAGTAGAACATTAAGCTAATATTCCAATCCAAATTGAACTTATATTGGGAATCTTAGCCTCCTGCTTCAATGATGGAAATGATGACTGCATTGGAAAACTTATTCCTTATTTAAAATGGGTAAAACTTTTGCTCAAGTTAGCAAGAGAACAAAAAAAAAACTTAGTACTGGTTCATCTCCAAGAGGAATTACTTTGTGACACTCAGTCATCTCAAACATTTATAGAAGAGGATTTGTCTACCATGTAATTATGTGTCCCCTCAGAACAATTTACACTTTTCGAGTAATATGAAATTATGTTGGTTAGACATGTAGTTGAATACTTGTTTGATTTCAAAGGATTGATTTAATAGTCTTACTCCCTTAAGAAATAATAATCCCCTAGAAGTTTCTTGATGTTTTTACTCTCAAGCAAGTGTTTCTTTCATAAGATTAGAATCTTAGTTAATTCTCAAGCATTGTCTCCTTACACTTATTCCATAGTATTGGATCTTTTTCATCAATTATCACTAGTCAACTTTAAATTAATCCTGGTAGTAAATAGATCCCCTCATTCATATCAAATATTTAAGTTATTTAATAGACATTAAACAGATTTTTTTTTGTACTTCAAATTAATGTAAGTATTAAAAAGTTAAAAGAATTTACCTCTCAAGTAATTTGTGCTTGGATTCAGAATTACCCCTTTGTGTATTTCAAGAAATATGAATTAATGTTAGTTAAGGATTTCCTCATATAGAGTATGCAAGGCATTTGAGGATAATCAATCTATGAGTAGTCAAAGGCATATAAGACTAGTAAAGGGCGAGATTATATTAATATTGCAAAGCAACTAATATAGATGAATTAATTAACATTAAGTTTAATGATACATTCTATTTTGTAAGAACATAATATTAATTAGGATTCAAGGTAAGCTTTAATTGAAAACCAAATACTTTTAACAAATCTGAAATTGTTTTAACATAAGACTTGACTTATCTTGTGAACCTCAAATCAAGTAATCATATTCTTTTTAAAGACAAAATAAAGTTAGAATCAATTGTCCTAGATTATTGGATCCTCATCCTTATCAAGCAAATTGAGTTTCAAGAAAATTAGTATCTTTCAAGTATTATGTTTCAAATTCAAAGTAAGGTTATTATTTGTAGAAGATAATTAAAGATAAAAAAAATTATGTTACTTCAAAAAGAAGAATTAGTTGGGCTTATAGTTCTTCCCTTCAAACAAGTAGGTGTCAAACTCATTTCCAAAGTCCTTCTATTTAATCATTTAATTTTCTTTCAAGCAATTTAGTGTCTTTCAAGTGTTAGGATTTGTGCACAAAGTGTAATGGCTTTGTTCCCAAACAATTATATCTAGCAAGTAATTCAAAGCATTTTTCATAAGTTATCTTTACAAGTATCATAATTTCCAAGCAATTAGTAACTTTCATGCTTTTAGTTCAAGTTTCAATTATTATCATAGTTTTTTTTTCTTCAAAGAAAATACTCTTCACAAGTAGTTGATTTGTTTATGTTCTTTTCGATTACGTAAAAATTTATACCTTAGTTTTTAATTTCAAGCATAATTCGTTATATATAATAGTTTTTTTTTTTTTTGTATCAGTATATTACTTCATTTAAGATTCATGAATTATAAGTTAAATTCCTAGTTAGGCAACTAAATAAGAGGAGTTGAAACAAAAAAAAAACTAGCAGTGTTCGGTATCTATGGTGCCTCTGGGTCACGCTTACGGGTAATGTCGTCATGTTGAACTACTGCACTTAATGCCTAATAAAGTTGCATTAACGACGTCTGTGGCATCATCCCTATAAAACGTCAGGGAGAAATAAGGGTCATTTGGAAGTTAAAAATCCACGGGGCGGGTAATCCCCTTTGGATCGATAATCTAAAAAGATAAACCTTAAATAAATTTACATCCGCTTAGTTAAACCTTGGAAAACCCCATTAGGGTTGGTTGTGTGTGACATTTTTGGAATCTATTTATCTTGATGAATTTTTGGTGGATGATAATGGGTCAAGGGTGACGCATATGATAGGAAATAGGACTTAGTTGTTTTAGGCCACAAGCAGAAGGCCACCTTGAGCCTTTTTGCTATAGAGCTACCATCGTGGGTAGCAACCATAGAGAAACTATCTGGGACATTGACCCTAGAAAGGGTTGCATACCCACCAAACGATTTACATTAAACCATATTTAAAAACCAGAACTACATACTTTACGCCTTGATTTCGTGTCGAAACGGGTATGTAGGCAGTCTAGGGATGAAGTTGTCCCTTGTACTCAGGCGTTTGGGGATGGGGATTAGGATTTGGTTATGGTGAGTAGTTGGTTCTTGAAGCTCCTTGGTCTTTTAATCAAATGGTGCAGATAATGATAATTGGAAGATTAAGATTAATTTAATGCATACTCAGAAGGAATCCTGTATGGATTCGCTTGACTTCCCGAGGCTTTAGGCCAAATTCTAAGGCGAAACTGAAGCTTGTTTAATTATTTTCTTATACTCCTAAAGACGGTGACCTCGATGCATTCCTAGTAGGGGAGTGTAGTCTTTAGAGAGTGGCTTAGGACCCAGATGGTCCCGATGAGTCTAAAGTTTCTGGCCATAGCATATCCTATTCTTATGAATAGATGCCTACCCCATTTGGGTAGATGCCTATCCCAGATTGGATAGATGAAACCTCCTGTCCTGTATGGACAGATGCCTAACCCGTATGGTTAGATGCCTAGTCCCGTATGGATAGATGCCTAACCCATATGGTTAGATGCCCATCCCGGTTGGATGGATGCCTATCTCATTTGGATAGATGTACCTGAGTATGTTATTGAATCAAACACAATTAACAATAAGTGATTTAAAAAAAAAAAATAGACAGAATTTTTGGGTTGAGTGGAGTGGGTTACTACATGTGGTATTAGAGCAAAGGTTCAAGTCTAGGCCTTGAGCTCACTTCAACTTATGCTATCTTGAAGAGCATCCTGGAAGTAGTTGGAGGTTGTAGAGGTAAATCGCTATATATTAAATCAAGAACTAAATAAGAAATTCAAATTTCTAGAAGACCTAGAAGGTAAAGAAAGTGGAAGAGGAAACCATAACCCCACTTCTAGGGGTCAAAGGGAAGCTACCAATGATGGAAATCAACTAGACTAAGAGAATAATGAAATAAGAAGTCAAAACTAGAATCAACATATTAACTAAGCAAAGGGATGAGATCAACTCCATGGAACAATCAATGTAGGACCATGGAGCAAGGCAAATAACATCAAGTAAATAGGAGTAGGATTGAAAATGAGAACTTTGGAAATGATTGAGGAAACGAGATGGATAGTAGGAGGGAATATTATATATAGGATCTATATAAGGATTTGAGGAAAATCAACCCACATAGGTTTGATGGGAAGAAAATTGGTGAAGGAGCTGAAGATTGGAAAATACCTTGAACTAAGTGTATACAGAGAAACAACTAAGGAATTTTGGATTCCTATCAACTTAATGGGAAGCAACTAGTTGGAGGACTAATAATAAGGAACAAATGAGCATAATAAGGATATAATCACATGAGATAAATTTAATCATCATTTCATAAAAGGTGGCTATCATGATTATTCTTCGATGAGAAGGCAACATGATTCCATAATCTTCGATAAGGGGCTTTGATAGTTCAACAATATTGAAATAAGTTTGCCAAATTGTTAAAGTACGAGAAAGGGTCAAATCAAGAAGTTCATTTTTGGGGCTAAGTACCAACTTAGGGGCAAAATTTAACATACATGGACCCGAAGGTATGAATGAGATACTTAAGAAATCTTTAAAACAAGGAAGGAAAATTCAAGCCTTAGCAATAACAAGATAGAATTTTAACAAGAATCATTTATTCAAAGGGAAGCAAGAATTCAAGGGAAACACAACAATTCAACAACGATCAAAAGAATAGTTCCTAAAAAGAATCTAAGGGATGGATACATTAATAATAGGGGAAACTAAGATAGAAATGATCAACAAAGAGGATAAATTATTCACTAAGGTTTGATGAAGCAAGGAATGATCCTCCTAAGAATCAGGGGAAAGAACGATAGAGCCATTCAAAGTTTTGAAGAGGCACCATTAACAAATGCACAAGAAAAAGGTTGGATAATGCAAAGAACAATGGAATCAATATGATGAATAGAATACTACATGGGAAAATACAATTAAGATGTAGCAGTTGTTTTCAGACATTATGAATCAACAAACTCTTTTTAAGGTTATATTTAGTGCATCAGGACGATGCACAATTTAAGGGGGGAAGGATGTCATAACCCTCTTTTTGGACCTTGATATGACTTGTTGTTATTATTATTATTATTATTATTATTATTATTATTATTATTATTATTATTATTATTTTTATTTTTATTTTTATTTTATTTTTTTTCCAGTAAAGGCCGAGGCCAATATTATTGATAAAAAATAATGTTACACCTCCATTCAATGTGGGCACCGATAGGAAAGAATGGAGGAAAGAAAACCTCTGGTTTCGCCCAGATCTATTATAAGATCAGTATTACATTGATATGTGATATGAATAATACAATTTCAAATTCCTAGTGGAATTCATAGATTCCTAGGCTTCGCTGTAGAAGAATAGCTTGATGTGGATAATACAGTCGTAGCATCCCATAATCAATATTTTGATATCACTGTTATCTTCTGATTATTTCTGATCTTTGTGTGTGATTTGTTTTTGCAAGAAGACATTTTAACCATCTACCACACAGGAAGATTATCAGTAGCATCATAAGCCAATTTTCACAATGTAAAACTCTTGATCCATTCTTCAAACAGTTATTGTAGCCTTGTATATCTCTTATTTTGATATCCCATCATTCTGATTATACCAAGATAAGAGAATACCCAAGCTACAATAAATGGAAGTTTAAAAAGGCATCCGACAAAGGAAATTCATAAACCTTGATAACTATATTGTTTCCATAGTCATCACCTGGTAAATGAATAATTATCTGTTCAAATCATGCCTCACATTCTGGAGTCCTTGCTGACCACTTCCGGACTAGGATTTTAGAAAACAAGTATAAGGATGGAGGAAAAACAACTTAAAACCTTACCATGTTTGCAGTGTCCCATTTTACCTGGTAGGCGAAGCCTTAATGCTACGAACGCTGCATTTACCTTTTCTAGCTAAGCTTCTGAATTCTTAGCCTTCAACCTGAATCTTATGTTCAAACTACTATTTCCAAGGGCCATTACAACCGTGGAAATCTCAACAAAAAATGTGTTAGCCAATCAAAGAAGGAAAGTAAGCAAATTTTAAAAATATCATTAGTATACCCCTGCTCATTTTTACCATGTCATTTAGGATAGCTCATAAGCAGTATGTATATACCATTCTTATGTTACTATATGTATATATCTATA